>NW_027452685.1:0-10000 GCF_964194025.1 Convolutriloba macropyga | reverse complement strand
CAATGGAAAGGACAAACTCAAAGACAATTTATAATAGTAATTAAAATAATAACAAAAACGATATCCGTGGTTCACTTCCCAAATGAACTAAATCAAAAATCGCTCACAGTATCCCAACTGGTCTTGCAATTACAATTCTTTTAAGGTTTAGTCCCACTAATCCAACTACTTTCTCTCGCTTGTTCGAAACCAAACTTCTGAAGTTCTCCCAAAATCTCCAAAGTCTGCTCCTCTCTCTGTCTCTGCCTCTCTCTAAATTACTGTCTCACTTCAATTTATACTCAACCAATACGCTCTTATCTTAAGCAAACAAATCTTAATCTCTTAAGTAAACATTGCAACTTACACTTGAAATCTTTCACATTCTGTAGGAGGGCTTTTTTTGCTATGCAAACAAACCAATACCAAATTATGCTTTGTCCTTCAACTGCTACCAACCTTTGTTCAATTTTCTCCTTATCTTAAGTACACGACCTTTGGACTCTTATGTAAACAAATCCACTCCACTTTATCTCTTATTTGCACTTGACATGTCAATCAGTGTTTGCTTAGTAAACAATGAACGTTGCTCTGAAAAATTCGTATACCCCTGTTTCCGCTATAAAATTAATTAGCTGCAATCAATCCCTGTCAAAAATCACGTGTTGAATAAATAACTAAACTCAACCCTAAACCAAAGACCAATTGTAATTTCTAATTTTGAAACTTTTTCATGCAATTCCCCAGTTGAAAACCGCCAAAAAGTCTAATATTCCAAAAAGCTCAAAAGTGTGACCTCTAGAGGTCAGTTAGGGGTCAATAGCCAAAGATGACGGGTCAATTTGGTAAAAACAATTATTGGCGCGGAAAGTCCTACCATAGTTACACCTACCCACCATTTTTTTATCACCTAACTCTTAATATAAGACGAGCAATGACCGCGCACACTTTTCATCGACCTCCAGGATGACCCCAAATTTTCATACCTAATAACTTCCGAAGTAAAAGTTCAAAACGTCTTCGGTAAAATTTTCTAGTAACTATAGGATGCCACCAACTTGCCTGCCAAGTTTCATGTCCAACGGATCAGCCGTTGCGAGTCGTTTGCAATTTGAAGTTTTTTAAGGAGTTGTGGGTGCCGATACCCGAAAAATCCAAGTTCGTCAAAATTGACCGGGGTCGGTATTTTTTGTCAATAATTGTCTCAGATTATCATATTAATACCATTTCAAAGTCATTCGGCCACTCAAAAGGGCCAATTTCCGATTTTCGGCACTCGGGTCAACTGAAGCACCAACTTCCGGTCGCACCCGGAAGGTAAAAATAGCACCATTAGAAAGCCCCTGAAAAGTTACACTAACCCTCCAAAAATCAAAAAGCTACTACCAATACTCCACGAGCAATTTAAATATTATGTCCCGCAGCACCGGAGTGCGCTAGTTCCGTGCGGGTTGGTCTGGGGTCAATTCCGACTTCAAAATCGGATTCCTCGTACCCAAATTAGTTTATCCCTCAATTTTCAGGTCATTTCGACTTCAACATTTTGAGAAATTGCTATTTCAATTTAAGTGTTAACTGTCTTCCGGTAAAAACAGCCTATTTACCGCAGACAACCCAAAAGTGATCCTAACTCCTTTTCCATGATCATCTCATACAGTACTCTGGACTTGATACCCGTTGCAACGCTTAACTAGCCTTGTATCATATTTGATCAGTCATTTTTTCGCTCAAAATACCCAAAAACCTTCAAATCACACCACTTCCAGTGCTAATAACTCGGAGTTGGGAAGTCGGATTTGCCCAAAAGCTATATCAGCCTGAGAGGATCATTAGGTGTACCTGACATTAAAATTTCATAAGCGTCCGCCTAATATAATTCCCACATTTGCAGGGCACCAAGTTCTGCTACCCCCCTTATATTCGTCACCTCAAAATTGAATTTTCAATTCTGTTCAAAGAATCTAGTTCACTTCAAATTGAATTTCCATTTCTGATCAAAGTATCCAGTTCACTTTAAATGTTCGCTCTCCAACTTTCTTCTAAATTTAAATCCCTCATTTCGACTTTGGCCTGATGCACAAATACAACTTTGCTAATTCAACTAAATATATCGACAGCTCAATATGCTTTTGTTCATTAATTTGTTTGTTTAAGATATATCACTCAAATCACCTCTCTGGCGCCTTCGAAACAAAAACCCTTTAAGAAAGAAAGTTTATTTCGTACACCTAATTAACTTGTCTAATTTGATCTAAATTAAATATCCTACTCTCACTCTCCCATGTCGTTTTACAAAAATTAAGGACTACTACACTCCTACCTCCTAGATTATTATTCTCCCGTATAAATGCAGACCGCTATCTTGTGACCCGATTGACCTAATCCTATGTATTTCAACAATAGTTGACCCAGTGAAAGGAACCACTTAGCTTTAGCTCCAGTTTAATATAAACTAACTGCACTAAAATTTCAATAGCGGTTGATTAAATCAGTTTTGAAAACTTTCGCATTTCAACATTTTAATGTATTCTACCTATTTCATCAACATTGATTTTTGACCAAACTCTATTGCCTCTGACATACACCCTCCCCAGGGAACCCTAAAATCACTAAAGTAAAAAAAATCTAAAAATAGATCTACCAGAACTAAACATATCCCCAAGTCATCTTACTTTTTTGAAAAAATTTTTTCCCTACGGCTATAGTGCTTGACCAACTTGTCCTAAAAAACCAAATTAAAATAATATAGGCAAAAATTGGTTAAAAAACTTGAATAACTTAGCTGTCAACGTCCCTCTCATCATACACTCGTTCACCTTTACATGAAAACCTTCCTCCTTAGATGCTTGAATGAATGTCCACCTCTTCTTCCACTGTAGCTACCATTTCTCCTGTAATTCTGCCATGACTGCTGTCTTGATGCTTCCAAACGGTTCCACTTCTCCCTCCGGCTCAATAATCGGTTCTTCAGCAACAGCTTCGCAATCTCCGGAAATCGTGATGCAATCCTTCTCTCCACATTCTGCTCAACTTCCAACGAAAACCCGCAAGAGTCCTCCCTCCTGGGCTGTTGATCATCATGAACCCAACTGTGCAACACTGTAGTCATTGAATTCTGATCGGATTTCCCTGTTCTGTCAACTCCAGCACTTTCCCTTTGATGCTCATCCGTTGGTTCGACCAAAACACTATCACATAGCTGACTTTCATGCAATTGCGATTGCACCCATTCCTCCAACTCATTTCCCAACTGTGCAAAATTAGTTCGGTCACCTGCTGCTTTATCGTTTTGAACCTTCTGTGTTTCAGACTTCAACGGCCGATCAATTCCTCCTGACGTTGTCCAATTCTCCAAAGTGTCCACAGTGCACTCAGTTGTACACATTGGTGCCTCATCAGCCACGTTTGTTGAGTTGCAGAACTTCTGGTCCATACCTCCTGTCTTCAACGGCATCAAGGCCCAGGCTCCCAACATATCGTCTCTGCTAGCTTTGACACCACCACCAAAATCTCTCGCTATTGCAGTTACGGTGTCGCATGCAACTGAGTTCAAACTCGCGGCAAAACCTGTGTTGCTTCTTGCATCGTTGACATCAAATTCCTCTACATCCGAAATATCTTCAAACAAATTGTCATCATCCGACTGTTCATCGTTTAGCTCCCCAGACTCTGGTGACAGTACACAATCTTTTTCCATAGCATGATGCTCATCTGGTCCACAAGACTCAACCCTCCGCTCAATGATTTTTTCTTCTGTCAGATTTTTTCTGAATCAACTGTCTTCATATTCTCTCAGTGCTGCTCTAGAAATTTCCTGATTTGTTTGACCACAGATTTAATCCGTAAAATCGACCTCAGGTCCAGTTTGCATTTCATCGCCGTCACCTGGAAGTCTTCTTCTACTACCATTTTCAGCAATTCTCGAACCTTCCTTGTCTCCAAAGAGATCTTTACCGAAAGCTCCTTTTCTTGATACACCACTGCTGGACCCAATGCCAAACCCTTCAGAGCTTCTGCCAGGTTGCCGAAACTGATCAATTAAAGGAACGCCAGCGCTACTTCTTGTATCAACCACCTTCCTTTGAGAACACTGCGGTCGCGTTCTCTGATCTGCAGTATCACTGGGTTCACTGAATTTCGTCCTATCTCCCGCTCTCCCTCTAACAAAGAAATTGTAGTTTCGCTCATAAAAAAGTGGATTGTCAGACAATCGTATATCAAACTGATACAGCGTCTTGGTCAGTGTCCATGCTTGCTTCTCTGGAGTTGACCGCCAATAACCTCTTGGTCAATCACTCACTGCATTCAAGGCCCACCCACACAATTTTGTAGGCAACAACTTCATCATCTCTTCTTCCGTCCATCCCAGCTTCGTGCCAGTGCTCAAATAATGTTCACGCCAATCTTCCCAAAATTCGTAGCCTGGTGAAGGAAAGGGCTTCACCAACTGTTAATCAAACAAATTAAAACTATTGGTAACCCAAACCGCAAATGTAACTCTACTTTCGGTGTGCTCTCAGCAGTTTCACCGACGAAAAATATCGCACGCTCTCCAAATTATCAGAAAATAATCTACAGCAACAAGTAACAAAGAAACGAAGCCCACCCAGGAGCGCCAATGTCGTCTTCTGAATTTCTGCTAGGCTCAACAGTGAGGGGACTCTGTCGCCCAGAAGATCGATCAAACAAAATAACTAAAGGTTTTGAATTGGTGAACCACCAATTTTTATCACCTAACTCCTAATATAACACGAGCAATGACCGCGCACACTTTTCATTGACCTTCCGGATGAACCCAAATTTCCATACCTAATAACTTGCGAAGTAGTGTTCAAAACGTCTTCATTTTCTAGTAACTATTTTAAAAAATAGTAAAATTTTCTAGTAACTATAGGGTGCCACCAACTTGCCTGCCAAGTTTCATGTCCAACGGATCAGCCGTTGCGAGTCGTTTGCAATTCGAAATTTTTTAAGGAGTTTTGGGTGCCAAAACCCGAAAAATCCAAGTTCGTCAAATTTGACCGGGGTCGGTATTTTTTGTCAATAATTGTCTCAGCTTATCATATTAATACCATTTCAAAGTCATTCGGCCACTCAAAACGGCCTATTTCCGATTTTTGGCACCCGGGTCAACCTGAAGCACCGACTTCCGTTTGCACCCGGAAGTTAAAAAGCACCATTAGAAAGCCCTTGAAAAGTTACACTAACCCTCCAAAAATCATAAAGCTACTACCAATACTCCACGAGCAATTTAAATTTTATGTCCCGCAGCAAGGGCGTGCGCTAGTTCCGTGCGGGTTGGTCTGGGTCAATTCCGACTTCAAAATCGGATTCCTCGTACCCAAATTAGTCTATCCCCCAATTTTCAGGTCAATTCGACTTCAACATTTTGAGAAATTGCTATTTCAATTTAAGTGTTAACTGTCTTCCGGTAAAAACAGCCTATTTACCGCAGACAACCCAAAAGTGATCCTAACTCCTTTTCCATGATCATCTCATACAGTACTCTGGACTTGATACCCGTTGCAACCCTTAACTAGCCTTGTATCATACTCGAACAGTCATTTTTTCGCTCAAAAAACCGAAAACCTTCAAATCACACCATTTCCGGTGCTAATAACTCGGAGTTGGGAAGTCGGATTGGCCCAAAAGGTTATCAGCCTTAGAGGATCATTAGGTGTACCTGACATTAAAATTTCAAAAGCGTCCGCTTAATATAACTCCCACATTTGCAGGGCACCAAGTTCTGCTACCCCCCTTATATTCGTCACCTCGAAATTGAATTTCCAATTCTGTTCAAAGAATCTAGTTCACTTCAAATTGAATTTCCATTTCTGATCAAAGTATCTAGTTCACTTTAAATGTTCGCTCTCTAACTTTTTTCTAAATTTAAATCCCTCATTTTGACTTTGGCCTGATGCACAAATACAACTTTGCTAATTCAACTAAATATATCGACAGCTCAATATGCTTTTGTTCAATAATTTGGTTGTTTAAGATATATCACTCAAATCACCTCTCTGGCGCCTTCGAACACCTAATTAACTTGTCTAATTTGACTTAAATTATATATCTTACTCTCACTCTCCAATGTAGTTTTACAAAAATTAAGGACTACTACAGTTGCAATTCACAAGTCAATTTTCAGCAGTAAAAAATTGCAATAGGTGATTAAAACACGGTGGACAAAAATGGGTAACCAAATTCATTGATTAACATTCGGTTGTTCACAGCCGTTGGTAGAAGTTCAGCGAGGAAATTTCTGTTACCTGTAGTTGGCGATTAAAACAGATTCGACTATCAAAAATCAGTGATCATTACTCTGTTTAAAAACTGGTTCTAAAACTTCAGCAGTCAATACCCTGTTACAAAATAGATAGAAGCCGGTAATTATTCATACTAAGTTATGTGGCAATAAGTTATGTGGCACTAAGTTATGTGTTATGTTTTTTCATGCTCAGATTAGAGACAGAAACGTTTTTCCGTGCTCCAATCAAAATCTTCTGTAACTTCTAAAAGTTGACATGGACAGAGTTAGGGTCAGGAGACAGAAGATTATCGTTATTTGATGATACAGTACTGATTTCATCGGGGGGCAAAGCTCCGGGTATCTAAAATTGGTGATTAAAAAACGGTTGTCAAAAATCTGCTTTCAAAAATGGGTGATCAATACTCAGAAGTTAAAATTCTGAGGTCAAATTTCACCAGTAAAAACCCTTAAGTGTAATTGTTAATACAACACACAGTAATCAAAACTCGCGTAAAATCACTATTTGATAGTTAACAGTTGGAAGTCAAAATTCAGTGATAAAACAGTTGTCAAAACTCCTCATGGAGTTTAAGCAGTTCGATGTATGTCAAATGATATTCAAAAAAGATATAAAAGTTAACTTTTCGCTTTCTAAAAGATGATGAATTATTATTTTAAGCAAGAAAAGAAACAACCTAAGTGTGAGCCATGGCATTTCTCCAAAATATCCGTCAAATTCTTCCTGATTCCTGTCAGAGCTCACAAACACGACCTCAAATGTCTTCCCAGCTTCCTTGCACTCCTTGTAAAAATCAACCAATCGAGGGGTAAAACCCCGGCACGGTCCGCACCAGTGGGCACTAAAATACAGCCCAACAACCCCATTTTTCCTCAAACTTTCTGTTGGGACAACTTCATTATTCTTGTCCAGAATCTGGCAACTTTCAGTCGGCTCAAAAATCTCAAAATTTGCCAACTTTTTCTTCTTTTCAGCTTTCTGTCTTTCTTTCTCGGCTTCATAAGCTTTGATAGATTCATCGGACCACGGAAATGCTTCGTGACCAAACATGTAAATTTCTCGTGCCGCGTCTTCGGCGATTAATCTGATGTCGAAACTCGATTCATGTTTCATAATGCTGAGCACAGCAACGTGTGGAGCATCAATTTTATCAAAAACTGTTTCAAATTTTTTGATGACTTCTGAACTTTTCTCGCCTTTTGGTATTATAGGAACTGATTTCAGCTTCATTTTAGCCTCGACAGAAAAGTCGTCATCATCCCCACTTTGCAATGGAACAATAATAATTCCGAAATTGTCATTGGACAGTTTTTGCTGGGCATTTAAAATCGCAGGTAGAACTACCTGACTACCACGACAACTTTTGCCTCTGAGAAACGCGAACGCTATTACGTCACAAGTCGACAATTTGTCCTTGACTTCCGCTGACCCGTCTTGAACTTGACTCGATTCGATGAAGGACAAAATGTCAGTTTGTATCTTGTTCAGAAGTTGGTTCTTTTTGTTCATGACTTCCTGTTTGGCATTTTTAATGCACTCTTCCGTAAAAGGAAATGCGGCAGCTCCAAACTCGCCAATGATTGAAGTTCCTTCTGTCGTAATTGTCTCGCCAGTGTTGGCCTGAACAAAAGCTAAAGTTGGAATTCCTTCAACTTCGTACTTAGACGCCAACTCGTCTTTTTGGTCATTGTCGAAAGGCAAAGCCAACCAAGGCATTTCCGAATGGTACTCGGCGAAAGACGAAGGGCTTCGGTCCCACGAGACGAAAACGACTTCGAAGTCTTTGCCTTCGGCTTTTAATTGTTTGTACACTTCGGCGAATTTCGGAGTAAACCCACGGCATGGAGGGCACCAATGAGCCGAGAAATAAATTCCGACAACTCCGCCCTCATTGGTGGAAAGTTCGGAGGTTTTCACTTCTGTTCCGTCATTTTTGACCAAAGTGTCGCCCAAGAGATTTTGAAGGGCCATTTCGAAACGTCTTTATCGGAGGGTGTGAAACTCGACAGCTGAAGTGACAAAATATTTGTGCAATTGATTAAAAACTAACTTTAGTTTTACAATGATCTAAATGTTCTAAAAAGAGAAATTGAAAAAAATGCAAATATGGGTTTTTTCACACAAAGCGACACAAAGTGAGTCTTTGCCGAAAGACGGAAATAAAGAGTTTTTTAGTTAATACCAGCGCAGTACATGTTATGAGCAGCAAATGAAATACCTTCAAGTCACGTGATCATATTATTATGATCATATCATCCTGAAGTCCTTTTTAAAGGAAAATTCACTTCAAATGATATAAATATTTGAGTTTGAATGTCTAACTAAGGCGTTAATTAAATTATTAATTCAAAAAACACGTTATACTGTTCTAAATAACTCTGATAAATGTCTATGTGTATTGATATGGTAAGCAGCAGAAAATTATTTTTATTATTATATTAAAAACACGGTTTCCCGCTTTTTCATTCCTATTTATTTAACACCTGTAGCAGTGCTACATACAATACAAAACTCAATCATTTTTAGTGCTATCTGATGCAATCCTACTGTGCTATTGCCATAGTCTATGTCGACATAGTGAATCAACCAATCAGACTATGCCACCTGGCAAAAAGTATAAATCATCACTATCAAAACAGTGCATTTGTACTAGAAACACTTTTTCCAACTCTGCAAGGATACAATCCACTGGCCGGCGACTCAAGCCCAGCAGCAGAGTAATAGCCGCCAGCAACAACAAGCTCAGCTGAGCGCGGCGGCTAAATGCTTAGCGATATAGCTCGAGTATTAAGAGCTAATACTTAGCTTATTTCCTCACATTAGTAATACATTAAATTTTACGCTATATTAGATAGTGATGACTGTAACTAACTGAATATTGATATTCGAATTCGAATATACTCAGAGAATCAAATTTTTCACTGTCAATTGTAAAACTGATTTTCTTTGCATAAGGATAGCATTGTTCTTGCCAGTTGCTATTGTAAAATTTATAAATTTCAATTAAACAGATAAATTTTTTTACAGAAAAGCAGTTTTCTACAAATTGTTTTTCATTTAATCAAAAAATGAGGTTTCAACTTAGGCATATTCAAATTGATATAGGGACTGTTGCCAGTCAGTTGTCGATAATGGCAGTCAAAGAGCGTATTCAAAAAAAGTTATACTGCTCCATACTATTAAACAAAGCAAAAGCTTCTAAATTGCAGATTCAATAAAATTCACACCTGCTAGATTTTACAAGGATGTGAAATTATGAAATTTGAAAGAAATGTTTAATTGTCAATTTGATAGTAACGCTTCCTTCAAATTTGGGCATTAAAGCACATGTGTTCGAAATTCTTATCCTTCCGACTAAAGAGGACAAAAAGCCCGCTTATCAAGCTGTCTAACAAAATTTATGCATAAAAAATCGTTTATCTTTTAATAGCTGTTATTTGTTTGTCAAAGAGAGTTTTTCAACTAATTAATTTGACAGACAAAAGTACAATAAATAATTTAAGTTGTTGACTTCGTCAATCCCCTGAAAAAAAACATTTCAATTATAACGTCGACCATCAGAGTAACGTTAAAAAGAGCATTGTAAACAATAACTACTCTGTTCGAAGCACAAGTATGTCATCACTGTTGTGCACAAAATTGCCTCCTAAAAATTACTGTGATTAGTCCCCCTTACCACCCATTTTCGTCAAGAATTACTTCTTCTACATCACTGTTCCAAAATGTATGCTTCAATCGAATAAAAAATTTTT
>NW_027452684.1:15000-23290 GCF_964194025.1 Convolutriloba macropyga | reverse complement strand
CTCAAGCTAACTCAAGCTAGCTAAAGCTAACTCAAGCTAACTCAAGCTAACTCAAGCTAACCCGAGCTAACTCAAGCTAACTCAAGGTAGCTAAAGCTAGTTCAAGCTAGCTCAAGCTAGCTAAAGCTAAGACAAGCTAACTCAAGCTAACTCAAGCTAACTCAAGCTAGTTCAAGCTAACTCAAGCTAGCTAAAGCTAACTCAAGCTAACTCAAGCTAACTCAAGCTAGCTCAAGCTAACTCAAGCTAGTTCAAGCTAACTCAAGCTAGCTAAAGCTAACTCAAGCTAACTCAAGCTAACTCAAGCTAACTCAAGCTAGCTAAAGCTAACTCAAGCTAACTCAAGCTAACCCGAGCTAACTCAAGCTAGCTCAAGCTAACCCAAGCTAGCTAAAGCTAACTCAAGCTAACTCAAGCTAATTCAAGCTAACTCAAGCTAACTCAAGCTAACTCAAGCTAACTCAAGCTAGCTAAAGCTAACTCAAGCTAACTCAAGCTAACTCAAGCTAACCCGAGCTAACTCAAGCTAACTCAAGGTAGCTAAAGCTAGTTCAAGCTAACTCAAGCTAGCTAAAGCTAAGACAAGCTAACTCAAGCTAACTCAAGCTAACTCAAGCTAACTCAAGCTAACTCAAGCTAACTCAAGCTAGTTCAAGCTAACTCAAGCTAACTCAAGCTAACTCAAGCTAGCTAAAGCTAACTCAAGCTAACTCAAGCTAACTCAAGCTAACCGAGCTAACTCAAGCTAACTCAAGGTAGCTAAAGCTAGTTCAAGCTAACTCAAGCTAGCTAAAGCTAAGACAAGCTAACTCAAGCTAACTCAAGCTAACTCAAGCTAACTCAAGCTAACTAAAGCTAGTTCAAGCTAACTCAAGCTAGCTAAAGCTAACTCAAGCTAACTCAAGCTAACTCAAGCTAGCTCAAGCTAACTCAAGCTAGTTCAAGCTAACTCAAGCTAGCTAAAGCTAACTCAAGCTAACTCAAGCTAACTCAAGCTAACTCAAGCTAGCTAAAGCTAACCCGAGCTAACTCAAGCTAGCTCAAGCTAACCCAAGCTAGCTAAAGCTAACTCAAGCTAACTCAAGCTAATTCAAGCTAACTCAAGCTAACTCAAGCTAACTCAAGCTAACTCAAGCTAGCTAAAGCTAACTCAAGCTAACTCAAGCTAACTCAAGCTAACCCGAGCTAACTCAAGCTAACTCAAGGTAGCTAAAGCTAGTTCAAGCTAACTCAAGCTAGCTAAAGCTAAGACAAGCTAACTCAAGCTAACTCAAGCTAACTCAAGCTAACTCAAGCTAACTCAAGCTAACTCAAGCTAGTTCAAGCTAACTCAAGCTAACTCAAGCTAACTCAAGCTAGCTAAAGCTAACTCAAGCTAACTCAAGCTAACTCAAGCTAACCCGAGCTAACTCAAGCTAACTCAAGGTAGCTAAAGCTAGTTCAAGCTAACTCAAGCTAGCTAAAGCTAAGACAAGCTAACTCAAGCTAACTCAAGCTAACTCAAGCTAACTCAAGCTAACTCAAGCTAGTTCAAGCTAACTCAAGCTAGCTAAAGCTAACTCAAGCTAACTCAAGCTAACTCAAGCTAGCTCAAGCTAACTCAAGCTAGTTCAAGCTAACTCAAGCTAGCTAAAGCTAACTCAAGCTAACTCAAGCTAACTCAAGCTAACTCAAGCTAGCTAAAGCTAACTCAAGCTAACTCAAGCTAACCCGAGCTAACTCAAGCTAGCTCAAGCTAACCCAAGCTAGCTAAAGCTAACTCAAGCTAACTCAAGCTAATTCAAGCTAACTCAAGCTAACTCAAGCTAACTCAAGCTAACTCAAGCTAGCTAAAGCTAACTCAAGCTAACTCAAGCTAACTCAAGCTAACCCGAGCTAACTCAAGCTAACTCAAGGTAGCTAAAGCTAGTTCAAGCTAACTCAAGCTAGCTAAAGCTAAGACAAGCTAACTCAAGCTAACTCAAGCTAACTCAAGCTAACTCAAGCTAACTCAAGCTAACTCAAGCTAGCTAAAGCTAACTCAAGCTAACTCAAGCTAACTCAAGCTAACCCGAGCTAACTCAAGCTAACTCAAGGTAGCTAAAGCTAGTTCAAGCTAACTCAAGCTAGCTAAAGCTAAGACAAGCTAACTCAAGCTAACTCAAGCTAACTCAAGCTAACTCAAGCTAACTAAAGCTAGTTCAAGCTAACTCAAGCTAGCTAAAGCTAACTCAAGCTAACTCAAGCTAACTCAAGCTAGCTCAAGCTAACTCAAGCTAGTTCAAGCTAACTCAAGCTAGCTAAAGCTAACTCAAGCTAACTCAAGCTAACTCAAGCTAACTCAAGCTAGCTAAAGCTAACTCAAGCTAACTCAAGCTAACCCGAGCTAACTCAAGCTAGCTCAAGCTAACCCAAGCTAGCTAAAGCTAACTCAAGCTAACTCAAGCTAATTCAAGCTAACTCAAGCTAACTCAAGCTAACTCAAGCTAACTCAAGCTAGCTAAAGCTAACTCAAGCTAACTCAAGCTAACTCAAGCTAACCCGAGCTAACTCAAGCTAACTCAAGGTAGCTAAAGCTAGTTCAAGCTAACTCAAGCTAGCTAAAGCTAAGACAAGCTAACTCAAGCTAACTCAAGCTAACTCAAGCTAACTCAAGCTAACTCAAGCTAACTCAAGCTAGTTCAAGCTAACTCAAGCTAACTCAAGCTAACTCAAGCTAGCTAAAGCTAACTCAAGCTAACTCAAGCTAACTCAAGCTAACCCGAGCTAACTCAAGCTAACTCAAGGTAGCTAAAGCTAGTTCAAGCTAGCTCAAGCTAGCTAAAGCTAAGACAAGCTAACTCAAGCTAACTCAAGCTAACTCAAGCTAACTCAAGCTAGTTCAAGCTAACTCAAGCTAGCTAAAGCTAACTCAAGCTAACTCAAGCTAACTCAAGCTAGCTCAAGCTAACTCAAGCTAGTTCAAGCTAACTCAAGCTAGCTAAAGCTAACTCAAGCTAACTCAAGCTAACTCAAGCTAGCTCAAGCTAACTCAAGCTAACTCAAGCTAACTCAAGCTAACCCGAGCTAACTCAAGCTAACTCAAGGTAGCTAAAGCTAGTTCAAGCTAGCTCAAGCTAGCTAAAGCTAAGACAAGCTAACTCAAGCTAACTCAAGCTAACTCAAGCTAACTCAAGCTAGTTCAAGCTAACTCAAGCTAGCTAAAGCTAACTCAAGCTAACTCAAGCTAACTCAAGCTAGCTCAAGCTAACTCAAGCTAGTTCAAGCTAACTCAAGCTAGCTAAAGCTAACTCAAGCTAACTCAAGCTAACTCAAGCTAGCTCAAGCTAACTCAAGCTAGTTCAAGCTAACTCAAGCTAGCTAAAGCTAACTCAAGCTAACTCAAGCTAACTCAAGCTAACTCAAGCTAGCTAAAGCTAACTCAAGCTAACTCAAGCTAACCCGAGCTAACTCAAGCTAGCTCAAGCTAACCCAAGCTAGCTAAAGCTAACTCAAGCTAACTCAAGCTAATTCAAGCTAACTCAAGCTAACTCAAGCTAACTCAAGCTAACTCAAGCTAGCTAAAGCTAACTCAAGCTAACTCAAGCTAACTCAAGCTAACCCGAGCTAACTCAAGCTAACTCAAGGTAGCTAAAGCTAGTTCAAGCTAACTCAAGCTAGCTAAAGCTAAGACAAGCTAACTCAAGCTAACTCAAGCTAACTCAAGCTAACTCAAGCTAACTCAAGCTAGTTCAAGCTAACTCAAGCTAACTCAAGCTAACTCAAGCTAGCTAAAGCTAACTCAAGCTAACTCAAGCTAACTCAAGCTAACCCGAGCTAACTCAAGCTAACTCAAGGTAGCTAAAGCTAGTTCAAGCTAGCTCAAGCTAGCTAAAGCTAAGACAAGCTAACTCAAGCTAACTCAAGCTAACTCAAGCTAGTTCAAGCTAACTCAAGCTAGCTAAAGCTAACTCAAGCTAACTCAAGCTAACTCAAGCTAGCTCAAGCTAACTCAAGCTAGTTCAAGCTAACTCAAGCTAGCTAAAGCTAACTCAAGCTAACTCAAGCTAACTCAAGCTAACTCAAGCTAGCTAAAGCTAACTCAAGCTAACTCAAGCTAACCCGAGCTAACTCAAGCTAGCTCAAGCTAACCCAAGCTAGCTAAAGCTAACTCAAGCTAACTCAAGCTAATTCAAGCTAACTCAAGCTAACTCAAGCTAACTCAAGCTAACTCAAGCTAGCTAAAGCTAACTCAAGCTAACTCAAGCTAACTCAAGCTAACCCGAGCTAACTCAAGCTAACTCAAGGTAGCTAAAGCTAGTTCAAGCTAACTCAAGCTAGCTAAAGCTAAGACAAGCTAACTCAAGCTAACTCAAGCTAACTCAAGCTAACTCAAGCTAACTCAAGCTAACTCAAGCTAGCTAAAGCTAACTCAAGCTAACTCAAGCTAACTCAAGCTAACCCGAGCTAACTCAAGCTAACTCAAGGTAGCTAAAGCTAGTTCAAGCTAACTCAAGCTAGCTAAAGCTAAGACAAGCTAACTCAAGCTAACTCAAGCTAACTCAAGCTAACTCAAGCTAACTAAAGCTAGTTCAAGCTAACTCAAGCTAGCTAAAGCTAACTCAAGCTAACTCAAGCTAACTCAAGCTAGCTCAAGCTAACTCAAGCTAGTTCAAGCTAACTCAAGCTAGCTAAAGCTAACTCAAGCTAACTCAAGCTAACTCAAGCTAACTCAAGCTAGCTAAAGCTAACTCAAGCTAACTCAAGCTAACCCGAGCTAACTCAAGCTAGCTCAAGCTAACCCAAGCTAGCTAAAGCTAACTCAAGCTAACTCAAGCTAACTAAAGCTAGTTCAAGCTAACTCAAGCTAGCTAAAGCTAACTCAAGCTAACTCAAGCTAACTCAAGCTAGCTCAAGCTAACTCAAGCTAGTTCAAGCTAACTCAAGCTAGCTAAAGCTAACTCAAGCTAACTCAAGCTAACTCAAGCTAACTCAAGCTAGCTAAAGCTAACTCAAGCTAACTCAAGCTAACCCGAGCTAACTCAAGCTAGCTCAAGCTAACCCAAGCTAGCTAAAGCTAACTCAAGCTAACTCAAGCTAATTCAAGCTAACTCAAGCTAACTCAAGCTAACTCAAGCTAACTCAAGCTAGCTAAAGCTAACTCAAGCTAACTCAAGCTAACTCAAGCTAACCCGAGCTAACTCAAGCTAACTCAAGGTAGCTAAAGCTAGTTCAAGCTAACTCAAGCTAGCTAAAGCTAAGACAAGCTAACTCAAGCTAACTCAAGCTAACTCAAGCTAACTCAAGCTAACTCAAGCTAACTCAAGCTAGCTAAAGCTAACTCAAGCTAACTCAAGCTAACTCAAGCTAACCCGAGCTAACTCAAGCTAACTCAAGGTAGCTAAAGCTAGTTCAAGCTAACTCAAGCTAGCTAAAGCTAAGACAAGCTAACTCAAGCTAACTCAAGCTAACTCAAGCTAACTCAAGCTAACTAAAGCTAGTTCAAGCTAACTCAAGCTAGCTAAAGCTAACTCAAGCTAACTCAAGCTAACTCAAGCTAGCTCAAGCTAACTCAAGCTAGTTCAAGCTAACTCAAGCTAGCTAAAGCTAACTCAAGCTAACTCAAGCTAACTCAAGCTAACTCAAGCTAGCTAAAGCTAACTCAAGCTAACTCAAGCTAACCCGAGCTAACTCAAGCTAGCTCAAGCTAACCCAAGCTAGCTAAAGCTAACTCAAGCTAACTCAAGCTAATTCAAGCTAACTCAAGCTAACTCAAGCTAACTCAAGCTAACTCAAGCTAGCTAAAGCTAACTCAAGCTAACTCAAGCTAACTCAAGCTAACCCGAGCTAACTCAAGCTAACTCAAGGTAGCTAAAGCTAGTTCAAGCTAACTCAAGCTAGCTAAAGCTAAGACAAGCTAACTCAAGCTAACTCAAGCTAACTCAAGCTAACTCAAGCTAACTCAAGCTAACTCAAGCTAGTTCAAGCTAACTCAAGCTAACTCAAGCTAACTCAAGCTAGCTAAAGCTAACTCAAGCTAACTCAAGCTAACTCAAGCTAACCCGAGCTAACTCAAGCTAACTCAAGGTAGCTAAAGCTAGTTCAAGCTAGCTCAAGCTAGCTAAAGCTAAGACAAGCTAACTCAAGCTAACTCAAGCTAACTCAAGCTAACTCAAGCTAGTTCAAGCTAACTCAAGCTAGCTAAAGCTAACTCAAGCTAACTCAAGCTAACTCAAGCTAGCTCAAGCTAACTCAAGCTAGTTCAAGCTAACTCAAGCTAGCTAAAGCTAACTCAAGCTAACTCAAGCTAACTCAAGCTAGCTCAAGCTAACTCAAGCTAACTCAAGCTAACTCAAGCTAACCCGAGCTAACTCAAGCTAACTCAAGGTAGCTAAAGCTAGTTCAAGCTAGCTCAAGCTAGCTAAAGCTAAGACAAGCTAACTCAAGCTAACTCAAGCTAACTCAAGCTAACTCAAGCTAGTTCAAGCTAACTCAAGCTAGCTAAAGCTAACTCAAGCTAACTCAAGCTAACTCAAGCTAGCTCAAGCTAACTCAAGCTAGTTCAAGCTAACTCAAGCTAGCTAAAGCTAACTCAAGCTAACTCAAGCTAACTCAAGCTAGCTCAAGCTAACTCAAGCTAGTTCAAGCTAACTCAAGCTAGCTAAAGCTAACTCAAGCTAACTCAAGCTAACTCAAGCTAACTCAAGCTAGCTAAAGCTAACTCAAGCTAACTCAAGCTAACCCGAGCTAACTCAAGCTAGCTCAAGCTAACCCAAGCTAGCTAAAGCTAACTCAAGCTAACTCAAGCTAATTCAAGCTAACTCAAGCTAACTCAAGCTAACTCAAGCTAACTCAAGCTAGCTAAAGCTAACTCAAGCTAACTCAAGCTAACTCAAGCTAACCCGAGCTAACTCAAGCTAACTCAAGGTAGCTAAAGCTAGTTCAAGCTAACTCAAGCTAGCTAAAGCTAAGACAAGCTAACTCAAGCTAACTCAAGCTAACTCAAGCTAACTCAAGCTAACTCAAGCTAGTTCAAGCTAACTCAAGCTAACTCAAGCTAACTCAAGCTAGCTAAAGCTAACTCAAGCTAACTCAAGCTAACTCAAGCTAACCCGAGCTAACTCAAGCTAACTCAAGGTAGCTAAAGCTAGTTCAAGCTAGCTCAAGCTAGCTAAAGCTAAGACAAGCTAACTCAAGCTAACTCAAGCTAACTCAAGCTAGTTCAAGCTAACTCAAGCTAGCTAAAGCTAACTCAAGCTAACTCAAGCTAACTCAAGCTAGCTCAAGCTAACTCAAGCTAGTTCAAGCTAACTCAAGCTAGCTAAAGCTAACTCAAGCTAACTCAAGCTAACTCAAGCTAACTCAAGCTAGCTAAAGCTAACTCAAGCTAACTCAAGCTAACCCGAGCTAACTCAAGCTAGCTCAAGCTAACCCAAGCTAGCTAAAGCTAACTCAAGCTAACTCAAGCTAATTCAAGCTAACTCAAGCTAACTCAAGCTAACTCAAGCTAACTCAAGCTAGCTAAAGCTAACTCAAGCTAACTCAAGCTAACTCAAGCTAACCCGAGCTAACTCAAGCTAACTCAAGGTAGCTAAAGCTAGTTCAAGCTAACTCAAGCTAGCTAAAGCTAAGACAAGCTAACTCAAGCTAACTCAAGCTAACTCAAGCTAACTCAAGCTAACTCAAGCTAACTCAAGCTAGTTCAAGCTAACTCAAGCTAACTCAAGCTAACTCAAGCTAGCTAAAGCTAACTCAAGCTAACTCAAGCTAACTCAAGCTAACCCGAGCTAACTCAAGCTAACTCAAGGTAGCTAAAGCTAGTTCAAGCTAACTCAAGCTAGCTAAAGCTAAGACAAGCTAACTCAAGCTAACTCAAGCTAACTCAAGCTAACTCAAGCTAACTAAAGCTAGTTCAAGCTAACTCAAGCTAGCTAAAGCTAACTCAAGCTAACTCAAGCTAACTCAAGCTAGCTCAAGCTAACTCAAGCTAGTTCAAGCTAACTCAAGCTAGCTAAAGCTAACTCAAGCTAACTCAAGCTAACTCAAGCTAACTCAAGCTAGCTAAAGCTAACTCAAGCTAACTCAAGCTAACCCGAGCTAACTCAAGCTAGCTCAAGCTAACCCAAGCTAGCTAAAGCTAACTCAAGCTAACTCAAGCTAATTCAAGCTAACTCAAGCTAACTCAAGCTAACTCAAGCTAACTCAAGCTAGCTAAAGCTAACTCAAGCTAACTCAAGCTAACTCAAGCTAACCCGAGCTAACTCAAGCTAACTCAAGGTAGCTAAAGCTAGTTCAAGCTAACTCAAGCTAGCTAAAGCTAAGACAAGCTAAC
>NW_027452684.1:0-10000 GCF_964194025.1 Convolutriloba macropyga | reverse complement strand
CAGCTACTAGATGGTTCGATTAGTCTTTCGCCCCTATGCTCAGGTCAGACGATCGATTTGCACGTCAGAACCGCTTCGGGCTTCCACCATGGTTTCCCGTGGCTTCGCCCTGCCCAAGCATAGATCACCATCTTTCGGGTCGTGTGCTACTTGCTCTGGATCAGTCATGCAATAAGAGCAAAACCGTCCGTGGTTGCGGGACACCGAATCGGCGCCCTCACCACACAAAGTAGTGCAATTCATAAAAATTACACTGTTCACTTTCATTTCGCGTGTGCGCTTTCAATGAGCGACAACACTTGCAAGCAACTCACACTCCTTGGTCCGTGTTTCAAGACGGGCTGTAGAGAGCATTGAATAGGAAGTTGAGGTCAGACAGGCAATCAAGATCAATTTATCTCATTTTGTTTAGAATCAACAAGAAGAATTCCGAGGAAAACTTCTGCTCGATTCATTAACAAGATTTGCCAAAAGACGACAACTACACTACTCGGTAGCCGAGAATATAATATCAAGGCATTGAGTATGGTAACGCTCACTCCAGTTCCCCTTCAACAGTTTCACGTACTTTTCACTCTCTCTTCAGAGTGCTTTTCAACTTTCCCTCACGGTACTTGTTTACTATCGGTCTCGCTTTATAATTAGCTTTTGGAGAGACATATCTCCAGCTTCGAGTTGCACTTTCAAACAACTCTACTCATAGGAATGAGCCATTATGACTGGTATCGAAAATGACCTTTACAGGATTTTCACCTTCTTTGATGCTACTTTCCAGTAGACATCAGGACAAATTCACCAGTCTAGCATCAAACCATACCGGACACCGAGAAATGTTGCCATTTCTCTTCCCGATGAGCTTTTCCCTGTTCATTCGCCATTACTAAGGGATTCTCAGTTGATTTCTTTTCCTCCCCTTACTGATATGCTTAAGTTAAGGGGGTTCTCTCGCCCAATTCAGGTTATGTAGTTGATTGTCTCTTAATTGGTTCACTGACCAATATGAGACAGAAACCGATTCAGCAGTTTTGTTCGCTACTACTATCAAACACAGGTCGAAGTTTCCATTCAGTCATTAATTCCAACTTTCAAATGTTGTTGTTTCAGCTTTCGCTTACTAGAAGCAACATAATACTCGCTGCAATACAGACCTCGGGAAACCCTCACCGTGAATAAGGTTCACTCACATATTTCACTACATTTTGCGTGGGATTGGAGATGAGGCTACTCGTTCTTGCTCAGTACTAGGCTGAAAATTAACGAAACTTCGTTACAAACGTTCACATGTTGATGTTTCCGCTTTCGCGTACTCGAAACAACATAATACTAGTCTTTGTAATTTAGTTTCATAATTTCAACTGTTCTCATGCAGAATTTTTGCTCATTCTTATCCCAAATTTTGACCTGGCTACTAGTTACACTCCTTGTACTTATTGCAAAATGACCACAAATTTCAACAGCTTTCACATGTTGCTGTTTCGGCTTTCGCTTACTACAGTCAACATAATACTCGTTGCAAAATAAGTGCTCGGCATCTGCAATTTTCCAAAGACGAAGTTTCGCCAGTTCAATTTTCGCTCGCCAATTATGGCTACTAATTCACACGGTACTGAGCTCAACAACATTAAATTTGTTCAGCAAGACTTTCACATGTTGATGTTTTGGCTTTCGCCTACTAGAAGCAACATAATACTCGTCTTGTTAGCTCATTCAATGAGAATAGCTTTTCCCGTTGAGAATTTTTGCCTTCAATTGGCGTTGTAGTGAGTTTGGCTACTCAGATCACCAAATACTTGTGACAATTCGAACCAGAAATGTTTTCAATTTTCACATGCTGATGTTTCGGATTCAACCTACTAGAAGCAGCATAATACTTGTATTCAACAATTTCTGTATCAAATCCCAGTTTTCTCTGGTGCATCTTTGCCAAACTATTCCAAACTGCCTGAGTCTGAATACCAATTACAGGTACTAGTAAATGCACGTTACTAAGGACTATATAGTTCTAGGTTACTGTACACAACGACGTTCACATGTTGATGTTTCAGCTGCCGCTTACTAGAAACAACATAATACTTATCGTGCATACCTTTCCATAACTTGTCCTTTTCAGATGCATTAGTTTCCCTTTGTCTTGGCTTCTACAGTCAGACTGGCTACTAGTAACAGCACAGTACTAATCACATATCGTTCTACAGTTTGCAGACAACTTTCACATGTTGATGTTTCAGCTTTCGCCTACTAGAAACAACATAATACTCGCTGTATACATTTGTAGTTCTCTATGTAACTTTCATGTGAAGAAGTTTCGCCAGTCTTTTTGACTGTCTCAAATCTGAGTCATGCTTAGGCTACTAGTTGCTTCATAGTACTTATCGCCTCGAGATCATTGAACAAAACTTGATTTTCACATGTTGCTGTTTCAGCTTCCGCTTACTAGAAACAACATAATACTAGTCTCATTAAGTTCCGTCTCTTTGCAATTTTCTTATGAAGAAAATTCGCCATCACAATGACTCCAGCAGTTCTTGATCAAGGAATGCAATCATTGATCAGAATGCTATTATTTGAATCGGTTCTGCTTTAAGTGTTCCAATTTTATTGGAAGCACCAACAATAGAACATCAATGTGTTCAATCGAGAGTTATATAACCCTGAATCGGACGCAGTCAACAGCCGAAGCCGAGACCGCCTTTTGCGTTAGAGAGGTCGGTAAACAAATCTTGCGATTCATACCGAATTAACACATATAGCTGTGCTCCTCTTCGTAAAGCGAGCCAAGTGATCCCCTGTTGAAGGATGTATTTGGACCAATCTAGTAGCATTTGGTTTCCAACAAGCTCTCCCAAGTTAGCTTACTTATTGGGCTTTTCAACCAATTCGGTTGGCTACAAGCATCATCAAAGTACTAGCCACAGTTTGATCGCAAAATTCTACGACTTTCACATGTTGATGTTTCGGCTTGCGCTTAGCCTACTATAAGCAACATAATACTAGTCATATCATAGAGCGTGATCAGCTTGTGACGTTCTCATGATGAAGTTTCACCAACAGTGTCTCACTTCGAGCTTAAATCCAGCTACTAGTAACTACACAGTACTGACTGCAACGATAACTTTTATCTATACCTTTCACATGCTGCGCTTTCGGCCAGGGCCTACTAACGTCAACATAATACTCGATATAAACTTTTGTTCATGATGCAGCTTCCCCATGCAGAAGTTTCGCCTTCAAATGCTCTCTTGGCCATATGACGTAAGAAAAGGTTACTAGTAACATCACAGTACTAGCCACAGTTTGATTGCAAA
Organism: Convolutriloba macropyga; assembly: GCF_964194025.1. Classification (NCBI taxonomy): domain Eukaryota; kingdom Metazoa; phylum Xenacoelomorpha; order Acoela; family Convolutidae; genus Convolutriloba; species Convolutriloba macropyga. The sequence continues at coordinate 6,695 of NW_027452684.1, read as the reverse complement.
ATTCTACGACTTTCACATGTTGATGTTTCGGCTTGCGCTTAGCCTACTAGAAGCAACATAATACTAGTCATATCATAGAGCGTGATCAGCTTGTGACGTTCTCATGATGAAGTTTCACCAACAGTGTCTCATTTCGAGCTTAAATCCAGCTACTAGTAACTACACAGTACTGACTGCAACGCTAACTTTTATCTATACCTTTCACATGCTGCGCTTTCGGCCAGGGCCTACTAACGTCAACATAATACTCGATATAAACTTTTGTTCATGATGCAGCTTCCCCATGCAGAAGTTTCGCCTTCAAATGCTCTCTTGGCCATATGACGTAACACAAGGTTACTAGTAACATCACAGTACTAGCCACAATTTGATCGCAAAATTCTACGACTTTCACATGTTGATGTTTCGGCTTGCGCTTAGCCTACTATAAGCAACATAATACTAGTCATATCATAGAGCGTGATCAGCTTGTGACGTTCTCATGATGAAGTTTCACCAACAGTGTCTCACTTCGAGCTTAAATCCAGCTACTAGTAACTACACAGTACTGACTGCAACGATAACTTTTATCTATACCTTTCACATGCTGCGCTTTCGGCCAGGGCCTACTAACGTCAACATAATACTCGATATAAACTTTTGTTCATGATGCAGCTTCCCCATGCAGAAGTTTCGCCTTCAAATGCTCTCTTGGCCATATGACGTAAGAAAAGGTTACTAGTAACATCACAGTACTAGCCACAGTTTGATTGCAAAATTCTACGACTTTCACATGTTGATGTTTCGGCTTGCGCTTAGCCTACTAGAAGCAACATAATACTAGTCATATCATAGAGCGTGATCAGCTTGTGACGTTCTCATGATGAAGTTTCACCAACAGTGTCTCATTTCGAGCTTAAATCCAGCTACTAGTAACTACACAGTACTGACTGCAACGCTAACTTTTATCTATACCTTTCACATGCTGCGCTTTCGGCCAGGGCCTACTAACGTCAACATAATACTCGATATAAACTTTTGTTCATGATGCAGCTTCCCCATGCAGAAGTTTCGCCTTCAAATGCTCTCTTGGCCATATGACGTAACACAAGGTTACTAGTAACATCACAGTACTAGCCACAATTTGATCGCAAAATTCTACGACTTTCACATGTTGATGTTTCGGCTTGCGCTTAGCCTACTAGAAGCAACATAATACTAGTCATATCATGGAGCGTGATCAGCTTGTGACGTTCTCATGATGAAGTTTCACCAACAGTGTCTCATTTCGAGCTTAAATCCAGCTACTAGTAACTACACAGTACTGACTGCAACGATAACTTTTATCTATACCTTTCACATGCTGCGCTTTCGGCCAGGGCCTACTAATGTCAACATAATACTCGATATAAACTTTTGTTCATGATGCAGCTTCCCCATGCAGAAGTTTCGCCTTCAAATGCTCTCTTGGCCATATGACGTAACACAAGGTTACTAGTAACATCACAGTACTAGCCACAATTTGATCGCAAAATTCTACGACTTTCACATGTTGATGTTTCGGCTTGCGCTTAGCCTACTAGAAGCAACATAATACTAGTCATATCATAGAGCTTGATCAGCTTGTGACATTCTCATGATGAAGTTTCACCAACAGTGTCTCATTTTGAGCTTAAATCCAGCTACTAGTAACTACACAGTACTGACTGCAACAATAACTTTTATCTATACCTTTCACATGCTGCGTTTTCGGCCAAGGCCTACTAACGTCAACATAATACTCGATATAAAATTTTGATCATGATGCAGCTTTCCCATGCAGAAGTTTCGCCTTCAAATGCTCTCTTGGCCATATGACGGAACACCAGGTTACTAGTAACATCACAGTACTAGCCACAGTTTGATTGCAAAATTCTACGACTTTCACATGTTGATGTTTCGGCTTGCGCTTAGCCTACTAGAAGCAACATAATACTAGTCATATCATAGAGCGTGATCAGCTTGTGACGTTCTCATGATGAAGTTTCACCAATAGTGTTTCATTCGAATTGGTTCTGCTTTAAGCTCTCCAATTGTTTTGGATGAACCAGTTTTGCCCTTCGAAGCCACTTTTGTGAGCTTTTGTGGGTCTTTACCAAGAGGATATACCTCAAGGCCTCTTTCAATTCCTTTAAGTTCTTTCAACTCCTTTACAGTTTCTAGGTTCACATAGCTGCAAACCTTATTTCTAGTTTTAAGTCTGGCCAACTTGGGGAGAGTTGGTGCAGACCGTGACCAATTCTAGTAGGATGCCACAACAAGAATGTGATCAACTTAGCTTGTCGATGAACCTGCCCCACATTCAAACAACTCTATCGCCTTTTCCTCGTATAGTTATATGCGAGGGCCTCTCATAGAGAGCGCTGTTAGCAACCTTTTCCACATAGACGATAAAGTTGTGAGTGTTTTGCACATGGCTGTTGTCATCACCACGTGACGAGTCAACTCAGCTTGACTCTCTACACTCCGACAAGCTTTGCACATACGCCTTTAGTTCAGTATGTGTCTTTAATCTGACTCCGGTGCCTCAAGCCGGAAAAATTGTCAGATTATGATCATTATCGGTTAGTCATCCCGATGCAAGATCGTATCGTACTGTCTTTGTCTACCTCCAGATTCCGAAGAACAGGAGGAGACTCTCCCAGACCTACATATCTGGGAGAATGTTCAGAGGGCGAGAAGCTGTGGATTACTCTCCCCTAAGAACTGACTAAACTTTACCCTCGTCCAAGGTAAGTTTATTTTAGCTAGCCTTCTATGTAAAGGATCTGAGGCTAAGCTGTGTTTTTTCGAGCCTTTGGCTCGGAGCAAGTTCAGTGGGCGCCCCGAGTAGCTCAACTCTTTCCCACTGAACAGCGCAACGCTCTGTCACTCGCTGGGATTTTTGCGTGTCGGTTCTAACCACGCGACTTGTGGACCTTTTTAGGCCTTTCTCATTCACAAGTCTATAGCTGGGCTTCTATAACCCAGCTTCTGAGATCTAGATAGCTGCAGTTCTGCTAGGCTGCTTTTGCTAACTAGTCTCCCTTTAAGCAGTCCCTTGCCATGACTGCTGAACTATGTATCCACACAAGTAGTTTTTGAGCTCGATACATAATTCGAGATTGGTTGCCAAGCAATCTCTAGCGACAGAGCGTCATGCGCACTACAGACATGGCCTCTACCAGCAGCCATGCCCGAAGGAATCAATCACTGATCCTTCCGCAGGTTCCCCTACGGAAACCTTGTTACGACTTTTACTTCCTCTAGACAATTAAGCTCGATCCGCTTCATCCCGTTGCCGGAGACCGAAGTCCCAACAGTAGGAATTTGCAATTCTTGCTTAACTATCCAATCAGTAGTAGCGACGGGCGGTGTGTACAAAGGGCAGGGACGTAATCCCTATGAGTTGTTGACTCATAAGTACCAGGAATTCCTGGTTCACGTCTGCAAGTTACAACAGACGATCCCCTTGAAGCGCTGTACTTTTCTCTGATTGCCCAGTCCATTTCGGACCAAGGGCTGAGTACTCAATCTAAAAGTACACAGTGTAGCGCGCGTGCAGTCCAGAACATCTAAGGGCATCACAGACCTGTTATAGCCTCACTTCATCTGCGGTATTTAATTCCGCATAGTTCCTCTAAGAAGTGTTTGAATTCACATATAGTGAATTTCATTATTTAGATGGAGAAGATCTCGTTCGTTATCGGAATTAACCAGACAGATCACTCCACTAACTAAGAACGGCCATGCACCACCGCCCATATAATCATGAAAGATATTCAATCTGTCAATCCTTAAGATGTCTGGACCGGGTGAGTTTTCCCGTGTTGAGTCAAATTAAGCCGCAGGCTCCACTCCTGGTGGTGCCCTTCCGTCAATTCCTTTAAGTTTCGATTTTGCAACCATACTTCCCCCGGAACCAATAAACTTTGGTTTCCCGGTTAATCTCTTGCCAAGTCAAGATCGACTTTGACAAATTGTAGGTTGGTATAGTTTATGGTCAGAATTACGAGGGTATCTAATCCTCTTCAATACTCTGACTTTCGTTCTTGATTAATGAAAACATTCTTGGCAAATGCTTTCGCAGTAGTTTGTCTTGCCACGATCCAAGAATTTCACCTCTAACGTAGCAATACAAATGCCCCCGTCTGTTCCTTTCAATCATTACCGCACTCAGCCAACCGGCATCAATCGAGTAGCGGGTCATTCTCCATTATTCCATGCTTTATTATTCGATCCCAAAGGATGCTTTGAACACTCTAATTTTCTCAGGGTGAAAACACCGTTTCCACAGTTCGTCACATTTAAGTGCAAACTATTTCTTCGATGCGAAGGATGAGCGGAACGAGTCAACAGATTTAACTGAAGACCATGTTGCCGTTCTACTCAAACAGATCCAACTATGAGCTTTTTAAACGCAGCAACTATTGCATACGCTTGTAGAGGCTGGTATTACCGCGGCTGCTGGCACCAGACTTGCCCTCTACTCGTTCATCAATGGAGCTTTTAAGTCCATTCCATTCTGATTACAAACCATAAAGGTTCATATCATTATTTCTAGTCACTACCTCCTCGTGCGGAGAGTGGGTAATTTGCGTGCCTGCTGCCTTCCTTGGATGTGGTAGCCGTTTCTAAGGCTCCCTCTCCGGAATCGAACCCTGATTCCCCGTTACCCGTCACAACCATGGTAGTCCGTTACACTACCATCATAGGTTGATAGGTCAGAAATTCGGAAGTTCCGTCCCCAAGCCGAAGCTATCTGGGATCTTTCAGTTACTAGGACTCATCACGGGATGTGTCTGTACTTAGCAAATCACCCGGTGTAGTCTTGTAAAAGTCTCCGACAGTGTCGGACAATCAGCATGCATTAGCTGCAGGGTTACCGCAGTTATTCATTTAGCTTGCAAATCAACTAATAGATAGTAACTGATTTAATGAGCCATTCGCGGTTCCACTTTTTCAAGCTTCGCTTGCACATGCATGGCTTAGTCTTTCAGACAAGCATATGGCAACTGACAGGATCAATCAGTTTAATTGTACTTTGAACAATCTTTCGATTTGTTCGAATTTAGAAAGACATAGCCTTGCGGCCTCGTCAATCTTGCTTTGAGCTTTTTAAATCACGAAGAGTTTCAATGCATGCTTTGGCATGGCTACTAGTTACTACACAGTACTCTACACACTTAGAGTTACCCACGATTACACATTTCACATGCTGATGTTTCGGCTCGCGCGTACTAGAAACAGCATAATACTATGTGTACTGGTAGATAGCGCTCTGTGAGCATTTCCCATGAGCAGGTTTTGCCCTCCAAATCTCTGTTCTACTGTTACCAATACCGGCTAACAACTGTATCATACTAGGGAGAATTGACTCATGATTTAAAAACCAGATGTTCACATGTCGATGTTTCGGCTCTCGCCTACTAGAAACAACATAATACTAGTCTGTTAAAAATCTCAATCACGCCGCCTCTTCAGATACAGAAGTTTTACCTTTTATTGGTTAGAGAACAGCTTTCCAGCTGTCGACATGGTTACTAGTAACAACACCGTACTCAACACAAAAACTTTTCAACTTCACAACTTTCACATGCTGATGTTTCTGCTTTCGCATACTAGAAACAGCATAATACTTATTGTTTTGTCAAGTAATTTGTGTGTCTTTCCCATGTGAAGTTTCACCGGTCAACAATGTTTCCCTGACCAATTACGGCTACTAGTAGCTGTATAATACTAGGGAAAATGATTGAGGATTTAATATCAGATTTTCACATGTTGATGTTTCGGCTTTCGCCTACTAGAAACAACATAATACTAGTCTGCTAAGAAATCTCGCTCAAATTGCCTTTTCACATACAGAAGTTTCACCTTCTATTGGTTAGAGAACAGTTCTCAGCTGTCGACATGGTTACTAGTAACAACATCGTACTCAACACAAAAATTCTTCAACTTCACAACTTTCACATGCTGATGTTTCTGCTTTCGCGTACTAGAAACAGCATAATACTTATTGCTTTGTCAAGAAGTGTGTGTGTCTTTCCCATGCGAAAGTTTCACCGGTCAGCAATAATTGCCGTGTCCAATTAAGGTTACTCATAGCTGTATAATACTAGGGAAAATGATTGAGGATTTAATATCAGATTTTCACATGTTGATGTTTCGGCTTTCGCCTACTAGAAACAACATAATACTAGTCTGCTAATAAATCTCGCTCAAATTGCCTTTTCACATACAGAAGTTTCACCTCTTCTTGGTCACTGTACAGATGATGCTGTCTGTTCTTTATTTGGTTCTGCTTATTATAAGGAGGGGCATCACTCCTTCCTCCTTGGTTTGCATGCATTAAGCCTGCTTTGTGAAAAGCGTATCTTTCTAGCTTTTCTTCGCCTTACTCGAGTAGGACGATACAATCCAGACATTAGTCAGTCTTGGTGTAAAGTCACTGAGTATTATTCGGTTCTGCTTTATTCAGCAATATGCTGTATAATTGTTGTAATTTGCGAACATATTTGTTCTCAGTTCCGAACTACTAGCGACGACAGATTACCAGCGGTCATGAGCCATCAAGGTAGTTCTTTGGTGCATCAAGTAGAGAGGTGCCATCAAACAACACTTCCCTAATAATGCTACACACATAGAATTTGCTACAGTGCAGCTTTTTACTTTGCAAAATTTGCGCACAAATTTTGCAT
>NW_027452683.1:0-27500 GCF_964194025.1 Convolutriloba macropyga | reverse complement strand
CATAATACTCGTCTTGTTAGCTCATTCAATGAGAATAGCTTTTCCCGTTGAGAATTTTTGCCTTCAATTGGCGTTGTAGTGAGTTTGGCTACTCAGATCACCAAATACTTGTGACAATTCGAACCAGAAATGTTTTCAATTTTCACATGCTGATGTTTCGGATTCAACCTACTAGAAGCAGCATAATACTTGTATTCAACAATTTCTGTATCAAATCCCAGTTTTCTCTGGTGCATCTTTGCCAAACTATTCCAAACTGCCTGAGTCTGAATACCAATTACAGGTACTAGTAAATGCACGTTACTAAGGACTATATAGTTCTAGGTTACTGTACACAACGACGTTCACATGTTGATGTTTCAGCTGCCGCTTACTAGAAACAACATAATACTTATCGTGCATACCTTTCCATAACTTGTCCTTTTCAGATGCATTAGTTTCCCTTTGTCTTGGCTTCTACAGTCAGACTGGCTACTAGTAACAGCACAGTACTAATCACATATCGTTCTACAGTTTGCAGACAACTTTCACATGTTGATGTTTCAGCTTTCGCCTACTAGAAACAACATAATACTCGCTGTATACATTTGTAGTTCTCTATGTAACTTTCATGTGAAGAAGTTTCGCCAGTCTTTTTGACTGTCTCAAATCTGAGTCATGCTTAGGCTACTAGTTGCTTCATAGTACTTATCGCCTCGAGATCATTGAACAAAACTTGATTTTCACATGTTGCTGTTTCAGCTTCCGCTTACTAGAAACAACATAATACTAGTCTCATTAAGTTCCGTCTCTTTGCAATTTTCTTATGAAGAAAATTCGCCATCACAATGACTCCAGCAGTTCTTGATCAAGGAATGCAATCATTGATCAGAATGCTATTATTTGAATCGGTTCTGCTTTAAGTGTTCCAATTTTATTGGAAGCACCAACAATAGAACATCAATGTGTTCAATCGAGAGTTATATAACCCTGAATCGGACGCAGTCAACAGCCGAAGCCGAGACCGCCTTTTGCGTTAGAGAGGTCGGTAAACAAATCTTGCGATTCATACCGAATTAACACATATAGCTGTGCTCCTCTTCGTAAAGCGAGCCAAGTGATCCCCTGTTGAAGGATGTATTTGGACCAATCTAGTAGCATTTGGTTTCCAACAAGCTCTCCCAAGTTAGCTTACTTATTGGGCTTTTCAACCAATTCGGTTGGCTACAAGCATCATCAAAGTACTAGCCACAGTTTGATCGCAAAATTCTACGACTTTCACATGTTGATGTTTCGGCTTGCGCTTAGCCTACTATAAGCAACATAATACTAGTCATATCATAGAGCGTGATCAGCTTGTGACGTTCTCATGATGAAGTTTCACCAACAGTGTCTCACTTCGAGCTTAAATCCAGCTACTAGTAACTACACAGTACTGACTGCAACGATAACTTTTATCTATACCTTTCACATGCTGCGCTTTCGGCCAGGGCCTACTAACGTCAACATAATACTCGATATAAACTTTTGTTCATGATGCAGCTTCCCCATGCAGAAGTTTCGCCTTCAAATGCTCTCTTGGCCATATGACGTAAGAAAAGGTTACTAGTAACATCACAGTACTAGCCACAGTTTGATTGCAAAATTCTACGACTTTCACATGTTGATGTTTCGGCTTGCGCTTAGCCTACTAGAAGCAACATAATACTAGTCATATCATAGAGCGTGATCAGCTTGTGACGTTCTCATGATGAAGTTTCACCAACAGTGTCTCATTTCGAGCTTAAATCCAGCTACTAGTAACTACACAGTACTGACTGCAACGCTAACTTTTATCTATACCTTTCACATGCTGCGCTTTCGGCCAGGGCCTACTAACGTCAACATAATACTCGATATAAACTTTTGTTCATGATGCAGCTTCCCCATGCAGAAGTTTCGCCTTCAAATGCTCTCTTGGCCATATGACGTAACACAAGGTTACTAGTAACATCACAGTACTAGCCACAATTTGATCGCAAAATTCTACGACTTTCACATGTTGATGTTTCGGCTTGCGCTTAGCCTACTATAAGCAACATAATACTAGTCATATCATAGAGCGTGATCAGCTTGTGACGTTCTCATGATGAAGTTTCACCAACAGTGTCTCACTTCGAGCTTAAATCCAGCTACTAGTAACTACACAGTACTGACTGCAACGATAACTTTTATCTATACCTTTCACATGCTGCGCTTTCGGCCAGGGCCTACTAACGTCAACATAATACTCGATATAAACTTTTGTTCATGATGCAGCTTCCCCATGCAGAAGTTTCGCCTTCAAATGCTCTCTTGGCCATATGACGTAAGAAAAGGTTACTAGTAACATCACAGTACTAGCCACAGTTTGATTGCAAAATTCTACGACTTTCACATGTTGATGTTTCGGCTTGCGCTTAGCCTACTAGAAGCAACATAATACTAGTCATATCATAGAGCGTGATCAGCTTGTGACGTTCTCATGATGAAGTTTCACCAACAGTGTCTCATTTCGAGCTTAAATCCAGCTACTAGTAACTACACAGTACTGACTGCAACGCTAACTTTTATCTATACCTTTCACATGCTGCGCTTTCGGCCAGGGCCTACTAACGTCAACATAATACTCGATATAAACTTTTGTTCATGATGCAGCTTCCCCATGCAGAAGTTTCGCCTTCAAATGCTCTCTTGGCCATATGACGTAACACAAGGTTACTAGTAACATCACAGTACTAGCCACAATTTGATCGCAAAATTCTACGACTTTCACATGTTGATGTTTCGGCTTGCGCTTAGCCTACTAGAAGCAACATAATACTAGTCATATCATGGAGCGTGATCAGCTTGTGACGTTCTCATGATGAAGTTTCACCAACAGTGTCTCATTTCGAGCTTAAATCCAGCTACTAGTAACTACACAGTACTGACTGCAACGATAACTTTTATCTATACCTTTCACATGCTGCGCTTTCGGCCAGGGCCTACTAATGTCAACATAATACTCGATATAAACTTTTGTTCATGATGCAGCTTCCCCATGCAGAAGTTTCGCCTTCAAATGCTCTCTTGGCCATATGACGTAACACAAGGTTACTAGTAACATCACAGTACTAGCCACAATTTGATCGCAAAATTCTACGACTTTCACATGTTGATGTTTCGGCTTGCGCTTAGCCTACTAGAAGCAACATAATACTAGTCATATCATAGAGCTTGATCAGCTTGTGACATTCTCATGATGAAGTTTCACCAACAGTGTCTCATTTTGAGCTTAAATCCAGCTACTAGTAACTACACAGTACTGACTGCAACAATAACTTTTATCTATACCTTTCACATGCTGCGTTTTCGGCCAAGGCCTACTAACGTCAACATAATACTCGATATAAAATTTTGATCATGATGCAGCTTTCCCATGCAGAAGTTTCGCCTTCAAATGCTCTCTTGGCCATATGACGGAACACCAGGTTACTAGTAACATCACAGTACTAGCCACAGTTTGATTGCAAAATTCTACGACTTTCACATGTTGATGTTTCGGCTTGCGCTTAGCCTACTAGAAGCAACATAATACTAGTCATATCATAGAGCGTGATCAGCTTGTGACGTTCTCATGATGAAGTTTCACCAATAGTGTTTCATTCGAATTGGTTCTGCTTTAAGCTCTCCAATTGTTTTGGATGAACCAGTTTTGCCCTTCGAAGCCACTTTTGTGAGCTTTTGTGGGTCTTTACCAAGAGGATATACCTCAAGGCCTCTTTCAATTCCTTTAAGTTCTTTCAACTCCTTTACAGTTTCTAGGTTCACATAGCTGCAAACCTTATTTCTAGTTTTAAGTCTGGCCAACTTGGGGAGAGTTGGTGCAGACCGTGACCAATTCTAGTAGGATGCCACAACAAGAATGTGATCAACTTAGCTTGTCGATGAACCTGCCCCACATTCAAACAACTCTATCGCCTTTTCCTCGTATAGTTATATGCGAGGGCCTCTCATAGAGAGCGCTGTTAGCAACCTTTTCCACATAGACGATAAAGTTGTGAGTGTTTTGCACATGGCTGTTGTCATCACCACGTGACGAGTCAACTCAGCTTGACTCTCTACACTCCGACAAGCTTTGCACATACGCCTTTAGTTCAGTATGTGTCTTTAATCTGACTCCGGTGCCTCAAGCCGGAAAAATTGTCAGATTATGATCATTATCGGTTAGTCATCCCGATGCAAGATCGTATCGTACTGTCTTTGTCTACCTCCAGATTCCGAAGAACAGGAGGAGACTCTCCCAGACCTACATATCTGGGAGAATGTTCAGAGGGCGAGAAGCTGTGGATTACTCTCCCCTAAGAACTGACTAAACTTTACCCTCGTCCAAGGTAAGTTTATTTTAGCTAGCCTTCTATGTAAAGGATCTGAGGCTAAGCTGTGTTTTTTCGAGCCTTTGGCTCGGAGCAAGTTCAGTGGGCGCCCCGAGTAGCTCAACTCTTTCCCACTGAACAGCGCAACGCTCTGTCACTCGCTGGGATTTTTGCGTGTCGGTTCTAACCACGCGACTTGTGGACCTTTTTAGGCCTTTCTCATTCACAAGTCTATAGCTGGGCTTCTATAACCCAGCTTCTGAGATCTAGATAGCTGCAGTTCTGCTAGGCTGCTTTTGCTAACTAGTCTCCCTTTAAGCAGTCCCTTGCCATGACTGCTGAACTATGTATCCACACAAGTAGTTTTTGAGCTCGATACATAATTCGAGATTGGTTGCCAAGCAATCTCTAGCGACAGAGCGTCATGCGCACTACAGACATGGCCTCTACCAGCAGCCATGCCCGAAGGAATCAATCACTGATCCTTCCGCAGGTTCCCCTACGGAAACCTTGTTACGACTTTTACTTCCTCTAGACAATTAAGCTCGATCCGCTTCATCCCGTTGCCGGAGACCGAAGTCCCAACAGTAGGAATTTGCAATTCTTGCTTAACTATCCAATCAGTAGTAGCGACGGGCGGTGTGTACAAAGGGCAGGGACGTAATCCCTATGAGTTGTTGACTCATAAGTACCAGGAATTCCTGGTTCACGTCTGCAAGTTACAACAGACGATCCCCTTGAAGCGCTGTACTTTTCTCTGATTGCCCAGTCCATTTCGGACCAAGGGCTGAGTACTCAATCTAAAAGTACACAGTGTAGCGCGCGTGCAGTCCAGAACATCTAAGGGCATCACAGACCTGTTATAGCCTCACTTCATCTGCGGTATTTAATTCCGCATAGTTCCTCTAAGAAGTGTTTGAATTCACATATAGTGAATTTCATTATTTAGATGGAGAAGATCTCGTTCGTTATCGGAATTAACCAGACAGATCACTCCACTAACTAAGAACGGCCATGCACCACCGCCCATATAATCATGAAAGATATTCAATCTGTCAATCCTTAAGATGTCTGGACCGGGTGAGTTTTCCCGTGTTGAGTCAAATTAAGCCGCAGGCTCCACTCCTGGTGGTGCCCTTCCGTCAATTCCTTTAAGTTTCGATTTTGCAACCATACTTCCCCCGGAACCAATAAACTTTGGTTTCCCGGTTAATCTCTTGCCAAGTCAAGATCGACTTTGACAAATTGTAGGTTGGTATAGTTTATGGTCAGAATTACGAGGGTATCTAATCCTCTTCAATACTCTGACTTTCGTTCTTGATTAATGAAAACATTCTTGGCAAATGCTTTCGCAGTAGTTTGTCTTGCCACGATCCAAGAATTTCACCTCTAACGTAGCAATACAAATGCCCCCGTCTGTTCCTTTCAATCATTACCGCACTCAGCCAACCGGCATCAATCGAGTAGCGGGTCATTCTCCATTATTCCATGCTTTATTATTCGATCCCAAAGGATGCTTTGAACACTCTAATTTTCTCAGGGTGAAAACACCGTTTCCACAGTTCGTCACATTTAAGTGCAAACTATTTCTTCGATGCGAAGGATGAGCGGAACGAGTCAACAGATTTAACTGAAGACCATGTTGCCGTTCTACTCAAACAGATCCAACTATGAGCTTTTTAAACGCAGCAACTATTGCATACGCTTGTAGAGGCTGGTATTACCGCGGCTGCTGGCACCAGACTTGCCCTCTACTCGTTCATCAATGGAGCTTTTAAGTCCATTCCATTCTGATTACAAACCATAAAGGTTCATATCATTATTTCTAGTCACTACCTCCTCGTGCGGAGAGTGGGTAATTTGCGTGCCTGCTGCCTTCCTTGGATGTGGTAGCCGTTTCTAAGGCTCCCTCTCCGGAATCGAACCCTGATTCCCCGTTACCCGTCACAACCATGGTAGTCCGTTACACTACCATCATAGGTTGATAGGTCAGAAATTCGGAAGTTCCGTCCCCAAGCCGAAGCTATCTGGGATCTTTCAGTTACTAGGACTCATCACGGGATGTGTCTGTACTTAGCAAATCACCCGGTGTAGTCTTGTAAAAGTCTCCGACAGTGTCGGACAATCAGCATGCATTAGCTGCAGGGTTACCGCAGTTATTCATTTAGCTTGCAAATCAACTAATAGATAGTAACTGATTTAATGAGCCATTCGCGGTTCCACTTTTTCAAGCTTCGCTTGCACATGCATGGCTTAGTCTTTCAGACAAGCATATGGCAACTGACAGGATCAATCAGTTTAATTGTACTTTGAACAATCTTTCGATTTGTTCGAATTTAGAAAGACATAGCCTTGCGGCCTCGTCAATCTTGCTTTGAGCTTTTTAAATCACGAAGAGTTTCAATGCATGCTTTGGCATGGCTACTAGTTACTACACAGTACTCTACACACTTAGAGTTACCCACGATTACACATTTCACATGCTGATGTTTCGGCTCGCGCGTACTAGAAACAGCATAATACTATGTGTACTGGTAGATAGCGCTCTGTGAGCATTTCCCATGAGCAGGTTTTGCCCTCCAAATCTCTGTTCTACTGTTACCAATACCGGCTAACAACTGTATCATACTAGGGAGAATTGACTCATGATTTAAAAACCAGATGTTCACATGTCGATGTTTCGGCTCTCGCCTACTAGAAACAACATAATACTAGTCTGTTAAAAATCTCAATCACGCCGCCTCTTCAGATACAGAAGTTTTACCTTTTATTGGTTAGAGAACAGCTTTCCAGCTGTCGACATGGTTACTAGTAACAACACCGTACTCAACACAAAAACTTTTCAACTTCACAACTTTCACATGCTGATGTTTCTGCTTTCGCATACTAGAAACAGCATAATACTTATTGTTTTGTCAAGTAATTTGTGTGTCTTTCCCATGTGAAGTTTCACCGGTCAACAATGTTTCCCTGACCAATTACGGCTACTAGTAGCTGTATAATACTAGGGAAAATGATTGAGGATTTAATATCAGATTTTCACATGTTGATGTTTCGGCTTTCGCCTACTAGAAACAACATAATACTAGTCTGCTAAGAAATCTCGCTCAAATTGCCTTTTCACATACAGAAGTTTCACCTTCTATTGGTTAGAGAACAGTTCTCAGCTGTCGACATGGTTACTAGTAACAACATCGTACTCAACACAAAAATTCTTCAACTTCACAACTTTCACATGCTGATGTTTCTGCTTTCGCGTACTAGAAACAGCATAATACTTATTGCTTTGTCAAGAAGTGTGTGTGTCTTTCCCATGCGAAAGTTTCACCGGTCAGCAATAATTGCCGTGTCCAATTAAGGTTACTCATAGCTGTATAATACTAGGGAAAATGATTGAGGATTTAATATCAGATTTTCAGATGTTGATGTTTCGGCTTTCGCCTACTAGAAACAACATAATACTAGTCTGCTAATAAATCTCGCTCAAATTGCCTTTTCACATACAGAAGTTTCACCTCTTCTTGGTCACTGTACAGATGATGCTGTCTGTTCTTTATTTGGTTCTGCTTATTATAAGGAGGGGCATCACTCCTTCCTCCTTGGTTTGCATGCATTAAGCCTGCTTTGTGAAAAGCGTATCTTTCTAGCTTTTCTTCGCCTTACTCGAGTAGGACGATACAATCCAGACATTAGTCAGTCTTGGTGTAAAGTCACTGAGTATTATTCGGTTCTGCTTTATTCAGCAATATGCTGTATAATTGTTGTAATTTGCGAACATATTTGTTCTCAGTTCCGAACTACTAGCGACGACAGATTACCAGCGGTCATGAGCCATCAAGGTAGTTCTTTGGTGCATCAAGTAGAGAGGTGCCATCAAACAACACTTCCCTAATAATGCTACACACATAGAATTTGCTACAGTGCAGCTTTTTACTTTGCAAAATTTGCGCACAAATTTTGCATAGAATAAATGTTTTATCAAGATTTTTAGATCCCCTCCCTTGAGAGAACGTTACTCCTTTAAGTGAACACCCCGCGGCGTCCTGTTGTTATTGCTTATAACCATTTCGCAAGCCGGAGGCATAATGCACTACGCAAGCCGCTACTTTGGCACAGAGGCACCTAGTTTTACACCCGGGACTTCAGGTGGCCCAGTTTTACACCCAGTACAGCGGTGCCAGTTGGTAACCCGGTGGATCCTCGGAGACCAGACATGATCATAGATCAAACCCGATGTATGCTACTCCTGAACGTATAGTATCTCCACTGTGCAATGAAATTATCGTTCGTTTCGGGCCTTCCTATACGTTCAGCAGACAATCGCTAGGAATTCACCTCGTGACCCGTGGTGACCACACTGGATTTCAAGTTTATTGATTTGGACAGACCTGTCATTTATTTTGCTTTTCAGCTTCAGTTCTGCTCGATCTAGCTTGCCTAAGGCTTGATCTCGCTTTGCTCACCCCTGTAGGAGCCTCTACTAGTACCACTCGGAGTAATGGGGAATCCACCAGACCTAATCGATGAATGCCATCAAACAACAAACATCATACCCGGCTTCATCAGGCATATTTTATTACTTCCGAGAGGTACTTTAGTATCAGATCTTTCTCCATGCCTCTTATGAGGACCCGTCAGACCTTTCGGTTTATCGTTTAGCTTCAGTCCTGCTCGATCTAGCTTTCCCAAGGCTCGATCTAGCTCTATTCGCCCCACTAGAGGGCTCTCTAAGACCCCTCGGTCTTAGTGTTAGCTCCGGTACTGCTCGGTCGTGCTTGCTGAAGGCCCGACCCAGCTTTAGTTAGATTCTCGTACTTTCTCTTGGCCTCTCTAGGAGGACCAGACAGACCTCTCGGTCTATCGTTTAGCTTCAGTCCTGCTCGATCTAGCTTGCCCAAGGCTTGATCAAGCTCTATTCGCCCCGCTAGAGGGCTCTCTAAGACCCCTCGGTCTTAGTGTTATCTTCTGTAATGCCTAACCAAGCTTACTACAGGCCTTGGTCAGGTCTTTATCGGTCACCGATTAGTAACAGACCAATCATAGGGCCTTCCACCCTATCCGGGTTGAGGTCTTTAGTCCAGCCATATTTTGACAAGACACCTCTCCCTAATAATGCCCCACACATAGAATTACTGTCCATGCAGTATTTAACTTGTGTTTTTTTCTAAAATTTGATTTTCACTTTTTGGAGGTTCATTTGCTCCTCTGACACTCTTTCAGCTTCAATCTTACTCGATCTAGCTTTCCCAAGGCTCGATCTAGCTCTATTCGCCCCACTAGAGGGCTCTCTAAGACACTTCGGTCTTA
This sequence comes from Convolutriloba macropyga, assembly GCF_964194025.1. NCBI lineage: Eukaryota > Metazoa > Xenacoelomorpha > Acoela > Convolutidae > Convolutriloba > Convolutriloba macropyga. The sequence goes on along the minus strand of NW_027452683.1, from coordinate 17,838 downwards.
GTGTTAGCTCCGGTCTTGCTCAATCGTGCTTGCTGAAGGCGCGATCAAGCTTTAGTTAGCTTCTCGTACTTCCTCTTGGCCTCTCTAGGAGGACCAGACAGACCTCTCGGTCTATCGTTTAGCTTCAGTCCTGCTCGATCTAGCTTTCCCAAGGCTCGATCTAGCTCTATTCGCCCTGCTAGAGGGCTCTCTAAGACCCCTCGGTCTTAGTGTTAGCTCCGGTACAGCTCGGTCGTGCTTGCTGAAGGCCCGATCAAGCTTTAGTTAGATTCTCGTACTTTCTCTTGGCCTCTATAGGAGGACCAGACAGACCTCTCGGTCTATCGTTTAGCTTCAGTCCTGCTTGATCTAGCTTTCCCAAGGCTCGATCTAGCTCTATTCGCCCTGCTAGAGGGCTCTCTAAGACCCCTCGGTCTTAGTGTTAGCTCCGGTACAGCTCGGTCGTGCTTGCTGAAGGCCCGATCAAGCTTTAGTTAGCTTCTCGTACTTTCTCTTGGCCTCTCTAGGAGGACCAGACAGACCTCTCGGTCTATCGTTTAGCTTCAGTCCTGCTCGATCTAGCTTTCCCAAGGCTCGATCTAGATCTATTCGCCCTGCTAGAGGGCTCTCTAAGACCCCTCGGTCTTAGTGTTAGCTCCGGTACAGCTCGGTCGTGCTTGCTGAAGGCCTGATCAAGCTTTAGTTAGCTTCTCGTACTTTCTCTTGGCCTCTCTAGGAGGACCAGACAGACCTTTCGGTCTCTTGCTTAGCTTCAGTCCTGCTCGATCTAGCTTTCCCAAGGCTCGATCTAGCTCTATTCGCCCCGCTAGAGGGCTCTCTAAGACCCCTCGGTCTTAGTGTTAACTCCTGTAATGCCTAACCAACCTTACTACAGGCCTTGGTCAGGTCTTTATCGGTCACCGATTAGTAACAGACCGATCATGGGGCCTTCCACCCTATCCGGGTTGAGGTCTTTAGTCCAGCCATATTTTGACAAGACACCTCCCCCTAATAATGCCCCACACATAGAAATACTGTCCATGCAGTATTTAACTTGTGTTTTTTCTAAAATTTGATTTTCACTTTTTGGAGGTTCATTTGCTCCTCTGACACTCTTTCAGCTTCAATCTTACTCGATCTAGCTTTCCCAAGGCTCGATCTAGCTCTATTCGCCCCACCAGAGGGCTCTCTAAGACACTTCGGTCTTAGTGTTAGCTCCGGTCTTGCTCAATCGTGCTTGCTGAAGGCGCGATCAAGCTTTAGTTAGCTTCTCGTACTTTCTCTTGGCCTCTCTAGGAGGACCAGACAGACCTCTCGGTCTATCGTTTAGCTTCAGTCCTGCTCGATCTAGCTTTCCCAAGGCTCGATCTAGCTCTATTCGCCCCGCTAGAGGGCTCTCTAAGACCCCTCGGTCTTAGTGTTAGCTCCGGTACAGCTCGGTCGTGCTTGCTGAAGGCCCGATCAAGCTTTAGTTGGCTTCTCGTACTTTCTCTTGGCCTCTCTAGGAGGACCAGACAGACCTCTCGGTCTCTTGCTTAGCTTCAGTCCTGCTCGATCTAGCTTGCCCAAGGCTTGATCAAGCTCTATTCGCCCCGCTAGAGGGCTCTCTAAGACCCCTCGGTCTTAGTGTTAGCTCCGGTACAGCTCGGTCGTGCTTGCTGAAGGCCCGATCAAGCTTTAGTTAGCTTCTCGTTTTTTCTCTTGGCCTCTCTAGGAGGACCAGACAGACCTCTCGGTCTATCGTTTAGCTTCAGTCCTGCTCGATCTAGCTTTCCCAAGGCTCGATCTAGCTCTATTCGCCCCGCTAGAGGGCTCTCTAAGACCCCTCGGTCTTAGTGTTAGCTCCGGTACAGCTCGGTCGTGCTTGCTGAAGGCCCGATCAAGCTTTAGTTGGCTTCTCGTACTTTCTCTTGTCCTCTCTAGGAGGACCAGACAGACCTCTCGGTCTATCCTTTAGCTTCAGTCCTGCTCGATCTAGCTTTCCCAAGGCTCGATCTAGCTCTATTCGCCCCGCTAGAGGGCTCTCTAAGACCCCTCGGTCTTAGTGTTATCTCCTGTAATGCCTAACCAAGCTTACTACAGGCCTTGGTCAGGTCTTTATCGGTCACCGATTAGTAACAGACCGATCATAGGGCCTTCCACCCTATCTGGGTTGAGGTCTTTAGTCCAGCCATATTTTGACAAGACACCTCCCCCTAATAATGCCCCACACATAGAATTACTGTTTATGCAGCTTTTCACTTGTGAAATTTTTAATTTTCGCAATTATTATAGAATAAGTGTTTGCGCAGCTTTTCATAGGTCGAGCTCTAGCTAGCTAGCTCAAGCTAGCTAGCTAGCTCAAGCTCAAGCTATCTAGCTCAAGCTCAAGCCAGCTAGCTCAAGCTCAAGCTAGCTAGCTAGCTCAAGCTCAAGCTAGCTAGCTAGCTCAAGCTCAAGCTAGCTAGCTCAAGCTCAAGCTAGCTAGCTCAAGCTCAAGCTAGCTAGCTAGCTCAAGCTCAAGCTCAAGCTAGCTAGCTCAAGCTCAAGCTCAAGCTAGCTAGCTAGCTCAAGCTCAAGCTAGCTAGCTAGCTCAAGCTCAAGCTAGCTAGCTAGCTCAAGCTCAAGCTAGCTAGCTCAAGCTCAAGCTCAAGCTCAAGCTAGCTAGCTAGCTCAAGCTAGCTAGCTAGCTCAAGCTCAAGCTAGCTAGCTAGCTCAAGTTCAAGCTAGCTAGCTAGCTCAAGCTCAAGCTAGCTAGCTAGCTCAAGCTCAAGCTAGCTAGCTCAAGCTCAAGCTAGCTAGCTCAAGCTCAAGCTAGCTAGCTAGCTCAAGCTCAAGCTCAAGCTAGCTAGCTCAAGCTCAAGCTCAAGCTAGCTAGCTAGCTCAAGCTCAAGCTAGCTAGCTAGCTCAAGCTCAAGCTCAAGCTAGCTAGCTAGCTCAAGTTCAAGCTAGCTAGCTAGCTCAAGCTCAAGCTAGCTAGCTCAAGCTCAAGCTAGCTAGCTCAAGCTCAAGCCAGCTAGCTCAAGCTCAAGCTCAAGCTAGCTAGCTAGCTCAAGCACAAGCTAGCTAGCTAGCTCAATCTCAAGCTAGCTAGCTCAAGCTCAAGCTAGCTAGCTCAAGCTCAAGCTAGCTAGCTAGCTCAAGCTCAAGCTCAAGCTAGCTAGCTCAAGCTCAAGCTCAAGCTAGCTAGCTAGCTCAAGCTCAAGCTAGCTAGCTAGCTCAAGCTCAAGCTCAAGCTAGCTAGCTCAAGCTCAAGCTCAAGCTAGCTAGCTAGCTCAAGCTCAAGCTGGCTAGCTAGCTCAAGCTCAAGCTAGCTAGCTAGCTCAAGCTCAAGCTAGCTAGCTCAAGCTCAAGCTCAAGCTCAAGCTAGCTAGCTAGCTCAAGCTAGCTAGCTAGCTCAAGCTCAAGCTAGCTAGCTAGCTCAAGTTCAAGCTAGCTAGCTAGCTCAAGCTCAAGCTAGCTAGCTAGCTCAAGCTCAAGCTAGCTAGCTCAAGCTCAAGCTAGCTAGCTCAAGCTCAAGCTAGCTAGCTAGCTCAAGCTCAAGCTCAAGCTAGCTAGCTCAAGCTCAAGCTCAAGCTAGCTAGCTAGCTCAAGCTCAAGCTAGCTAGCTAGCTCAAGCTCAAGCTAGCTAGCTAGCTCAAGTTCAAGCTAGCTAGCTAGCTCAAGCTCAAGCTAGCTAGCTCAAGCTCAAGCTAGCTAGCTCAAACTCAAGCTAGCTAGCTAGCTCAAGTTCAAGCTAGCTAGCTAGCTCAAGCTCAAGCTAGCTAGCTAGCTCAAGCTCAAGCTAGCTAGCTCAAGCTCAAGCTAGCTAGCTCAAGCTCCAGCTAGCTAGCTAGCTCAAGCTCAAGCTCAAGCTAGCTAGCTCAAGCTCAAGCTCAAGCTAGCTAGCTAGCTCAAGCTCAAGCTAGCTAGCTAGCTCAAGCTCAAGCTAGCTAGCTAGCTCAAGTTCAAGCTAGCTAGCTAGCTCAAGCTCAAGCTAGCTAGCTCAAGCTCAAGCTAGCTAGCTCAAGCTCAAGCCAGCTAGCTCAAGCTCAAGCTCAAGCTAGCTAGCTAGCTCAAGCACAAGCTTGCTAGCTAGCTCAAGCTCAAGCTAGCTAGCTCAAGCTCAAGCTAGCTAGCTCAAGCTCAAGCTAGCTAGCTCAAGCTCAAGCTCAAGCTAGCTAGCTAGCTCAAGCACAAGCTTGCTAGCTAGCTCAAGCTCAAGCTAGCTAGCTCAAGCTCAAGCTAGCTAGCTCAAGCTCAAGCTAGCTAGCTAGCTCAAGCTCAAGCTCAAGCTAGCTAGCTCAAGCTCAAGCTCAAGCTAGCTAGCTGGCTCAAGCTCAAGCTAGCTAGCTAGCTCAAGCTCAAGCTAGCTAGCTAGCTCAAGCTCAAGCTAGCTAGCTCAAGCTCAAGCTCAAGCTAGCTAGCTAGCTCAAGCTCAAGCTAGCTAGCTCAAGCTCAAGCTAGCTAGCTCAAGCTCAAGCTAGCTAGCTAGCTCAAGCTCAAGCTCAAGCTAGCTAGCTCAAGCTCAAGCTCAAGCTAGCTAGCTAGCTCAAGCTCAAGCTAGCTAGCTAGCTCAAGCTCAAGCTAGCTAGCTAGCTCAAGTTCAAGCTAGCTAGCTAGCTCAAGCTCAAGCTAGCTAGCTCAAGCTCAAGCTAGCTAGCTCAAGCTCAAGCCAGCTAGCTCAAGCTCAAGCTCAAGCTAGCTAGCTAGCTCAAGCACAAGCTAGCTAGCTAGCTCAAGCTCAAGCTAGCTAGCTCAAGCTCAAGCTAGCTAGCTCAAGCTCAAGCTAGCTAGCTAGCTCAAGCTCAAGCTCAAGCTAGCTAGCTCAAGCTCAAGCTCAAGCTAGCTAGCTAGCTCAAGCTCAAGCTAGCTAGCTAGCTCAAGCTCAAGCTAGCTAGCTCAAGCTCAAGCTCAAGCTAGCTAGCTAGCTCAAGCTCAAGCTAGCTAGCTAGCTCAAGCTCAAGCTAGCTAGCTAGCTCAAGCTCAAGCTAGCTAGCTCAAGCTCAAGCTCAAGCTCAAGCTAGCTAGCTAGCTCAAGCTAGCTAGCTAGCTCAAGCTCAAGCTAGCTAGCTAGCTCAAGTTCAAGCTAGCTAGCTAGCTCAAGCTCAAGCTAGCTAGCTAGCTCAAGCTCAAGCTAGCTAGCTCAAGCTCAAGCTAGCTAGCTCAAGCTCAAGCTAGCTAGCTAGCTCAAGCTCAAGCTCAAGCTAGCTAGCTCAAGCTCAAGCTCAAGCTAGCTAGCTAGCTCAAGCTCAAGCTAGCTAGCTAGCTCAAGCTCAAGCTAGCTAGCTAGCTCAAGTTCAAGCTAGCTAGCTAGCTCAAGCTCAAGCTAGCTAGCTCAAGCTCAAGCTAGCTAGCTCAAACTCAAGCTAGCTAGCTAGCTCAAGTTCAAGCTAGCTAGCTAGCTCAAGCTCAAGCTAGCTAGCTAGCTCAAGCTCAAGCTAGCTAGCTCAAGCTCAAGCTAGCTAGCTCAAGCTCAAGCTAGCTAGCTAGCTCAAGCTCAAGCTCAAGCTAGCTAGCTCAAGCTCAAGCTCAAGCTAGCTAGCTAGCTCAAGCTCAAGCTAGCTAGCTAGCTCAAGCTCAAGCTAGCTAGCTAGCTCAAGTTCAAGCTAGCTAGCTAGCTCAAGCTCAAGCTAGCTAGCTCAAGCTCAAGCTAGCTAGCTCAAGCTCAAGCCAGCTAGCTCAAGCTCAAGCTCAAGCTAGCTAGCTAGCTCAAGCACAAGCTTGCTAGCTAGCTCAAGCTCAAGCTAGCTAGCTCAAGCTCAAGCTAGCTAGCTCAAGCTCAAGCTAGCTAGCTCAAGCTCAAGCTCAAGCTAGCTAGCTAGCTCAAGCACAAGCTTGCTAGCTAGCTCAAGCTCAAGCTAGCTAGCTCAAGCTCAAGCTAGCTAGCTCAAGCTCAAGCTAGCTAGCTAGCTCAAGCTCAAGCTCAAGCTAGCTAGCTCAAGCTCAAGCTCAAGCTAGCTAGCTAGCTCAAGCTCAAGCTAGCTAGCTAGCTCAAGCTCAAGCTAGCTAGCTAGCTCAAGCTCAAGCTAGCTAGCTCAAGCTCAAGCTCAAGCTAGCTAGCTAGCTCAAGCTAGCTAGCTAGCTCAAGCTCAAGCTAGCTAGCTAGCTCAAGTTCAAGCTAGCTAGCTAGCTCAAGCTCAAGCTAGCTAGCTAGCTCAAGCTCAAGCTATCTAGCTCAAGCTCAAGCTAGCTAGCTCAAGCTCAAGCTAGCTAGCTAGCTCAAGCTCAAGCTCAAGCTAGCTAGCTCAAGCTCAAGCTCAAGCTAGCTAGCTAGCTCAAGCTCAAGCTAGCTAGCTAGCTCAAGCTCAAGCTAGCTAGCTAGCTCAAGTTCAAGCTAGCTAGCTAGCTCAAGCTCAAGCTAGCTAGCTCAAGCTCAAGCTAGCTAGCTCAAGCTCAAGCCAGCTAGCTCAAGCTCAAGCTCAAGCTAGCTAGCTAGCTCAAGCTCAAGCTCAAGCTCAAGCTAGCTAGCTAGCTCAAGTTCAAGCTAGCTAGCTAGCTCAAGCTCAAGCTAGCTAGCTCAAGCTCAAGCTAGCTAGCTCAAGCTCAAGCCAGCTAGCTCAAGCTCAAGCTCAAGCTAGCTAGCTAGCTCAAGCTCAAGCTAGCTAGCTCAAGCTCAAGCTAGCTAGCTAGCTAGCTCAAGCTCAAGCTCAAGCTAGCTAGCTCAAGCTCAAGCTCAAGCTAGCTAGCTCAAGCTCAAGCTCAAGCTAGCTAGCTCAAGCTCAAGCTCAAGCTAGCTAGCTCAAGCCCAAGCTCAAGCTAGCTAGCTAGCTCAAGCTCAAGCTAGCTAGCTCAAGCTCAAGCTCAAGCTCAAGCTAGCTAGCTAGCTAGCTCAAGCTCAAGCTCAAGCTAGCTAGCTAGCTCAAGCTCAAGCTAGCTAGCTCAAGCTCAAGCTAGCTAGCTAGCTCAAGTTCAAGCTAGCTAGCTAGCTCAAGCTCAAGCTAGCTAGCTAGCTCAAGCTCAAGCTAGCTAGCTCAAGCTCAAGCTAGCTAGCTCAAGCTCAAGCTAGCTAGCTAGCTCAAGCTCAAGCTCAAGCTAGCTAGCTCAAGCTCAAGCTCAAGCTAGCTAGCTAGCTCAAGCTCAAGCTAGCTAGCTAGCTCAAGCTCAAGCTAGCTAGCTAGCTCAAGTTCAAGCTAGCTAGCTAGCTCAAGCTCAAGCTAGCTAGCTCAAGCTCAAGCTAGCTAGCTCAAACTCAAGCTAGCTAGCTAGCTCAAGTTCAAGCTAGCTAGCTAGCTCAAGCTCAAGCTAGCTAGCTAGCTCAAGCTCAAGCTAGCTAGCTCAAGCTCAAGCTAGCTAGCTCAAGCTCAAGCTAGCTAGCTAGCTCAAGCTCAAGCTCAAGCTAGCTAGCTCAAGCTCAAGCTCAAGCTAGCTAGCTAGCTCAAGCTCAAGCTAGCTAGCTAGCTCAAGCTCAAGCTAGCTAGCTAGCTCAAGTTCAAGCTAGCTAGCTAGGTCAAGCTCAAGCTAGCTAGCTCAAGCTCAAGCTAGCTAGCTCAAGCTCAAGCCAGCTAGCTCAAGCTCAAGCTCAAGCTAGCTAGCTAGCTCAAGCACAAGCTTGCTAGCTAGCTCAAGCTCAAGCTAGCTAGCTCAAGCTCAAGCTAGCTAGCTCAAGCTCAAGCTAGCTAGCTCAAGCTCAAGCTCAAGCTAGCTAGCTAGCTCAAGCACAAGCTTGCTAGCTAGCTCAAGCTCAAGCTAGCTAGCTCAAGCTCAAGCTAGCTAGCTCAAGCTCAAGCTAGCTAGCTAGCTCAAGCTCAAGCTCAAGCTAGCTAGCTCAAGCTCAAGCTCAAGCTAGCTAGCTAGCTCAAGCTCAAGCTAGCTAGCTAGCTCAAGCTCAAGCTAGCTAGCTAGCTCAAGCTCAAGCTAGCTAGCTCAAGCTCAAGCTCAAGCTAGCTAGCTAGCTCAAGCTAGCTAGCTAGCTCAAGCTCAAGCTAGCTAGCTAGCTCAAGTTCAAGCTAGCTAGCTAGCTCAAGCTCAAGCTAGCTAGCTAGCTCAAGCTCAAGCTAGCTAGCTCAAGCTCAAGCTAGCTAGCTCAAGCTCAAGCTAGCTAGCTAGCTCAAGCTCAAGCTCAAGCTAGCTAGCTCAAGCTCAAGCTCAAGCTAGCTAGCTAGCTCAAGCTCAAGCTAGCTAGCTAGCTCAAGCTCAAGCTAGCTAGCTAGCTCAAGTTCAAGCTAGCTAGCTAGCTCAAGCTCAAGCTAGCTAGCTCAAGCTCAAGCTAGCTAGCTCAAGCTCAAGCCAGCTAGCTCAAGCTCAAGCTCAAGCTAGCTAGCTAGCTCAAGCTCAAGCTCAAGCTAGCTAGCTAGCTCAAGTTCAAGCTAGCTAGCTAGCTCAAGCTCAAGCTAGCTAGCTCAAGCTCAAGCTAGCTAGCTCAAGCTCAAGCCAGCTAGCTCAAGCTCAATCTCAAGCTAGCTAGCTAGCTCAAGCTCAAGCTAGCTAGCTCAAGCTCAAGCTAGCTAGCTAGCTAGCTCAAGCTCAAGCTCAAGCTAGCTAGCTCAAGCTCAAGCTCAAGCTAGCTAGCTCAAGCTCAAGCTCAAGCTAGCTAGCTCAAGCTCAAGCTCAAGCTAGCTAGCTCAAGCTCAAGCTCAAGCTAGCTAGCTAGCTCAAGCTCAAGCTAGCTAGCTCAAGCTCAAGCTCAAGCTCAAGCTAGCTAGCTAGCTAGCTCAAGCTCAAGCTCAAGCTAGCTAGCTAGCTCAAGCTCAAGCTAGCTAGCTCAAGCTCAAGCCAGCTAGCTCAAGCTCAAGCTCAAGCTAGCTAGCTAGCTCAAGCTCAAGCTAGCTAGCTCAAGCTCAAGCCAGCTAGCTCAAGCTCAAGCTCAAGCTCAAGCTAGCTAGCTAGCTCAAGCTCAAGCTAGATAGCTAGCTCAAGCTAGCTAGCTAGCTCAAGCTCAAGCTCAAGCTAGCTAGCTAGCTAGCTCAAGCTCAAGCTAGCTAGCTCAAGCTCAAGCCAGCTAGCTCAAGCTCAAGCTCAAGCTAGCTAGCTAGCTCAAGCTCAAGCTAGCTAGCTCAAGCTCAAGCTCAAGCGAGCTAGCTAGCTCAAGCTCAAGCTAGCTAGCTAGCTCAAGCTCAAGCTAGCTAACTCAAGCTAACTCAGCTAGCTCAAGCTAACTCAAGCTAGCTAAAGCTAACTCAAGCTAACTCAAGCTAACTCAAGCTAACTCAAGCTAGCTAAAGCTAACTCAAGCTAACTCAAGCTAACCCGAGCTAACTCAAGCTAGCTCAAGCTAACCCAAGCTAGCTAAAGCTAACTCAAGCTAACTCAAGCTAATTCAAGCTAACTCAAGCTAACTCAAGCTAACTCAAGCTAACTCAAGCTAGCTAAAGCTAACTCAAGCTAACTCAAGCTAACTCAAGCTAACCCGAGCTAACTCAAGCTAACTGAAGGTAGCTAAAGCTAGTTCAAGCTAACTCAAGCTAGCTAAAGCTAAGACAAGCTAACTCAAGCTAACTCAAGCTAACTCAAGCTAACTCAAGCTAACTCAAGCTAGTTCAAGCTAACTCAAGCTAACTCAAGCTAACTCAAGCTAGCTAAAGCTAACTCAAGCTAACTCAAGCTAACTCAAGCTAACCCGAGCTAACTCAAGCTAACTCAAGGTAGCTAAAGCTAGTTCAAGCTAACTCAAGCTAGCTAAAGCTAAGACAAGCTAACTCAAGCTAACTCAAGCTAACTCAAGCTAACTCAAGCTAACTCAAGCTAGTTCAAGCTAACTCAAGCTAGCTAAAGCTAACTCAAGCTAACTCAAGCTAACTCAAGCTAGCTCAAGCTAACTCAAGCTAGTTCAAGCTAACTCAAGCTAGCTAAAGCTAACTCAAGCTAACTCAAGCTAACTCAAGCTAACTCAAGCTAGCTAAAGCTAACTCAAGCTAACTCAAGCTAACCCGAGCTAACTCAAGCTAGCTCAAGCTAACCCAAGCTAGCTAAAGCTAACTCAAGCTAACTCAAGCTAATTCAAGCTAACTCAAGCTAACTCAAGCTAACTCAAGCTAACTCAAGCTAGCTAAAGCTAACTCAAGCTAACTCAAGCTAACTCAAGCTAACCCGAGCTAACTCAAGCTAACTCAAGGTAGCTAAAGCTAGTTCAAGCTAACTCAAGCTAGCTAAAGCTAAGACAAGCTAACTCAAGCTAACTCAAGCTAACTCAAGCTAACTCAAGCTAACTCAAGCTAACTCAAGCTAGCTAAAGCTAACTCAAGCTAACTCAAGCTAACTCAAGCTAACCCGAGCTAACTCAAGCTAACTCAAGCTAACTCAAGCTAGCTAAAGCTAACTCAAGCTAACTCAAGCTAACTCAAGCTAACCCGAGCTAACTCAAGCTAACTGAAGGTAGCTAAAGCTAGTTCAAGCTAACTCAAGCTAGCTAAAGCTAAGACAAGCTAACTCAAGCTAACTCAAGCTAACTCAAGCTAACTCAAGCTAACTCAAGCTAGTTCAAGCTAACTCAAGCTAACTCAAGCTAACTCAAGCTAGCTAAAGCTAACTCAAGCTAACTCAAGCTAACTCAAGCTAACCCGAGCTAACTCAAGCTAACTCAAGGTAGCTAAAGCTAGTTCAAGCTAACTCAAGCTAGCTAAAGCTAAGACAAGCTAACTCAAGCTAACTCAAGCTAACTCAAGCTAACTCAAGCTAACTCAAGCTAGTTCAAGCTAACTCAAGCTAGCTAAAGCTAACTCAAGCTAACTCAAGCTAACTCAAGCTAGCTCAAGCTAACTCAAGCTAGTTCAAGCTAACTCAAGCTAGCTAAAGCTAACTCAAGCTAACTCAAGCTAACTCAAGCTAACTCAAGCTAGCTAAAGCTAACTCAAGCTAACTCAAGCTAACCCGAGCTAACTCAAGCTAGCTCAAGCTAACCCAAGCTAGCTAAAGCTAACTCAAGCTAACTCAAGCTAATTCAAGCTAACTCAAGCTAACTCAAGCTAACTCAAGCTAACTCAAGCTAGCTAAAGCTAACTCAAGCTAACTCAAGCTAACTCAAGCTAACCCGAGCTAACTCAAGCTAACTCAAGGTAGCTAAAGCTAGTTCAAGCTAACTCAAGCTAGCTAAAGCTAAGACAAGCTAACTCAAGCTAACTCAAGCTAACTCAAGCTAACTCAAGCTAACTCAAGCTAACTCAAGCTAGCTAAAGCTAACTCAAGCTAACTCAAGCTAACTCAAGCTAACCCGAGCTAACTCAAGCTAACTCAAGGTAGCTAAAGCTAGTTCAAGCTAACTCAAGCTAGCTAAAGCTAAGACAAGCTAACTCAAGCTAACTCAAGCTAACTCAAGCTAACTCAAGCTAACTAAAGCTAGTTCAAGCTAACTCAAGCTAGCTAAAGCTAACTCAAGCTAACTCAAGCTAACTCAAGCTAGCTCAAGCTAACTCAAGCTAGTTCAAGCTAACTCAAGCTAGCTAAAGCTAACTCAAGCTAACTCAAGCTAACTCAAGCTAACTCAAGCTAGCTAAAGCTAACTCAAGCTAACTCAAGCTAACCCGAGCTAACTCAAGCTAGCTCAAGCTAACCCAAGCTAGCTAAAGCTAACTCAAGCTAACTCAAGCTAATTCAAGCTAACTCAAGCTAACTCAAGCTAACTCAAGCTAACTCAAGCTAGCTAAAGCTAACTCAAGCTAACTCAAGCTAACTCAAGCTAACCCGAGCTAACTCAAGCTAACTCAAGGTAGCTAAAGCTAGTTCAAGCTAACTCAAGCTAGCTAAAGCTAAGACAAGCTAACTCAAGCTAACTCAAGCTAACTCAAGCTAACTCAAGCTAACTCAAGCTAACTCAAGCTAGTTCAAGCTAACTCAAGCTAACTCAAGCTAACTCAAGCTAGCTAAAGCTAACTCAAGCTAACTCAAGCTAACTCAAGCTAACCCGAGCTAACTCAAGCTAACTCAAGGTAGCTAAAGCTAGTTCAAGCTAGCTCAAGCTAGCTAAAGCTAAGACAAGCTAACTCAAGCTAACTCAAGCTAACTCAAGCTAACTCAAGCTAGTTCAAGCTAACTCAAGCTAGCTAAAGCTAACTCAAGCTAACTCAAGCTAACTCAAGCTAGCTCAAGCTAACTCAAGCTAGTTCAAGCTAACTCAAGCTAGCTAAAGCTAACTCAAGCTAACTCAAGCTAACTCAAGCTAGCTCAAGCTAACTCAAGCTAACTCAAGCTAACTCAAGCTAACCCGAGCTAACTCAAGCTAACTCAAGGTAGCTAAAGCTAGTTCAAGCTAGCTCAAGCTAGCTAAAGCTAAGACAAGCTAACTCAAGCTAACTCAAGCTAACTCAAGCTAACTCAAGCTAGTTCAAGCTAACTCAAGCTAGCTAAAGCTAACTCAAGCTAACTCAAGCTAACTCAAGCTAGCTCAAGCTAACTCAAGCTAGTTCAAGCTAACTCAAGCTAGCTAAAGCTAACTCAAGCTAACTCAAGCTAACTCAAGCTAGCTCAAGCTAACTCAAGCTAGTTCAAGCTAACTCAAGCTAGCTAAAGCTAACTCAAGCTAACTCAAGCTAACTCAAGCTAACTCAAGCTAGCTAAAGCTAACTCAAGCTAACTCAAGCTAACCCGAGCTAACTCAAGCTAGCTCAAGCTAACCCAAGCTAGCTAAAGCTAACTCAAGCTAACTCAAGCTAATTCAAGCTAACTCAAGCTAACTCAAGCTAACTCAAGCTAACTCAAGCTAGCTAAAGCTAACTCAAGCTAACTCAAGCTAACTCAAGCTAACCCGAGCTAACTCAAGCTAACTCAAGGTAGCTAAAGCTAGTTCAAGCTAACTCAAGCTAGCTAAAGCTAAGACAAGCTAACTCAAGCTAACTCAAGCTAACTCAAGCTAACTCAAGCTAACTCAAGCTAGTTCAAGCTAACTCAAGCTAACTCAAGCTAACTCAAGCTAGCTAAAGCTAACTCAAGCTAACTCAAGCTAACTCAAGCTAACCCGAGCTAACTCAAGCTAACTCAAGGTAGCTAAAGCTAGTTCAAGCTAGCTCAAGCTAGCTAAAGCTAAGACAAGCTAACTCAAGCTAACTCAAGCTAACTCAAGCTAGTTCAAGCTAACTCAAGCTAGCTAAAGCTAACTCAAGCTAACTCAAGCTAACTCAAGCTAGCTCAAGCTAACTCAAGCTAGTTCAAGCTAACTCAAGCTAGCTAAAGCTAACTCAAGCTAACTCAAGCTAACTCAAGCTAACTCAAGCTAGCTAAAGCTAACTCAAGCTAACTCAAGCTAACCCGAGCTAACTCAAGCTAGCTCAAGCTAACCCAAGCTAGCTAAAGCTAACTCAAGCTAACTCAAGCTAATTCAAGCTAACTCAAGCTAACTCAAGCTAACTCAAGCTAACTCAAGCTAGCTAAAGCTAACTCAAGCTAACTCAAGCTAACTCAAGCTAACCCGAGCTAACTCAAGCTAACTCAAGGTAGCTAAAGCTAGTTCAAGCTAACTCAAGCTAGCTAAAGCTAAGACAAGCTAACTCAAGCTAACTCAAGCTAACTCAAGCTAACTCAAGCTAACTCAAGCTAACTCAAGCTAGCTAAAGCTAACTCAAGCTAACTCAAGCTAACTCAAGCTAACCCGAGCTAACTCAAGCTAACTCAAGGTAGCTAAAGCTAGTTCAAGCTAACTCAAGCTAGCTAAAGCTAAGACAAGCTAACTCAAGCTAACTCAAGCTAACTCAAGCTAACTCAAGCTAACTAAAGCTAGTTCAAGCTAACTCAAGCTAGCTAAAGCTAACTCAAGCTAACTCAAGCTAACTCAAGCTAGCTCAAGCTAACTCAAGCTAGTTCAAGCTAACTCAAGCTAGCTAAAGCTAACTCAAGCTAACTCAAGCTAACTCAAGCTAACTCAAGCTAGCTAAAGCTAACTCAAGCTAACTCAAGCTAACCCGAGCTAACTCAAGCTAGCTCAAGCTAACCCAAGCTAGCTAAAGCTAACTCAAGCTAACTCAAGCTAACTAAAGCTAGTTCAAGCTAACTCAAGCTAGCTAAAGCTAACTCAAGCTAACTCAAGCTAACTCAAGCTAGCTCAAGCTAACTCAAGCTAGTTCAAGCTAACTCAAGCTAGCTAAAGCTAACTCAAGCTAACTCAAGCTAACTCAAGCTAACTCAAGCTAGCTAAAGCTAACTCAAGCTAACTCAAGCTAACCCGAGCTAACTCAAGCTAGCTCAAGCTAACCCAAGCTAGCTAAAGCTAACTCAAGCTAACTCAAGCTAATTCAAGCTAACTCAAGCTAACTCAAGCTAACTCAAGCTAACTCAAGCTAGCTAAAGCTAACTCAAGCTAACTCAAGCTAACTCAAGCTAACCCGAGCTAACTCAAGCTAACTCAAGGTAGCTAAAGCTAGTTCAAGCTAACTCAAGCTAGCTAAAGCTAAGACAAGCTAACTCAAGCTAACTCAAGCTAACTCAAGCTAACTCAAGCTAACTCAAGCTAACTCAAGCTAGCTAAAGCTAACTCAAGCTAACTCAAGCTAACTCAAGCTAACCCGAGCTAACTCAAGCTAACTCAAGGTAGCTAAAGCTAGTTCAAGCTAACTCAAGCTAGCTAAAGCTAAGACAAGCTAACTCAAGCTAACTCAAGCTAACTCAAGCTAACTCAAGCTAACTAAAGCTAGTTCAAGCTAACTCAAGCTAGCTAAAGCTAACTCAAGCTAACTCAAGCTAACTCAAGCTAGCTCAAGCTAACTCAAGCTAGTTCAAGCTAACTCAAGCTAGCTAAAGCTAACTCAAGCTAACTCAAGCTAACTCAAGCTAACTCAAGCTAGCTAAAGCTAACTCAAGCTAACTCAAGCTAACCCGAGCTAACTCAAGCTAGCTCAAGCTAACCCAAGCTAGCTAAAGCTAACTCAAGCTAACTCAAGCTAATTCAAGCTAACTCAAGCTAACTCAAGCTAACTCAAGCTAACTCAAGCTAGCTAAAGCTAACTCAAGCTAACTCAAGCTAACTCAAGCTAACCCGAGCTAACTCAAGCTAACTCAAGGTAGCTAAAGCTAGTTCAAGCTAACTCAAGCTAGCTAAAGCTAAGACAAGCTAACTCAAGCTAACTCAAGCTAACTCAAGCTAACTCAAGCTAACTCAAGCTAACTCAAGCTAGTTCAAGCTAACTCAAGCTAACTCAAGCTAACTCAAGCTAGCTAAAGCTAACTCAAGCTAACTCAAGCTAACTCAAGCTAACCCGAGCTAACTCAAGCTAACTCAAGGTAGCTAAAGCTAGTTCAAGCTAGCTCAAGCTAGCTAAAGCTAAGACAAGCTAACTCAAGCTAACTCAAGCTAACTCAAGCTAACTCAAGCTAGTTCAAGCTAACTCAAGCTAGCTAAAGCTAACTCAAGCTAACTCAAGCTAACTCAAGCTAGCTCAAGCTAACTCAAGCTAGTTCAAGCTAACTCAAGCTAGCTAAAGCTAACTCAAGCTAACTCAAGCTAACTCAAGCTAGCTCAAGCTAACTCAAGCTAACTCAAGCTAACTCAAGCTAACCCGAGCTAACTCAAGCTAACTCAAGGTAGCTAAAGCTAGTTCAAGCTAGCTCAAGCTAGCTAAAGCTAAGACAAGCTAACTCAAGCTAACTCAAGCTAACTCAAGCTAACTCAAGCTAGTTCAAGCTAACTCAAGCTAGCTAAAGCTAACTCAAGCTAACTCAAGCTAACTCAAGCTAGCTCAAGCTAACTCAAGCTAGTTCAAGCTAACTCAAGCTAGCTAAAGCTAACTCAAGCTAACTCAAGCTAACTCAAGCTAGCTCAAGCTAACTCAAGCTAGTTCAAGCTAACTCAAGCTAGCTAAAGCTAACTCAAGCTAACTCAAGCTAACTCAAGCTAACTCAAGCTAGCTAAAGCTAACTCAAGCTAACTCAAGCTAACCCGAGCTAACTCAAGCTAGCTCAAGCTAACCCAAGCTAGCTAAAGCTAACTCAAGCTAACTCAAGCTAATTCAAGCTAACTCAAGCTAACTCAAGCTAACTCAAGCTAACTCAAGCTAGCTAAAGCTAACTCAAGCTAACTCAAGCTAACTCAAGCTAACCCGAGCTAACTCAAGCTAACTCAAGGTAGCTAAAGCTAGTTCAAGCTAACTCAAGCTAGCTAAAGCTAAGACAAGCTAACTCAAGCTAACTCAAGCTAACTCAAGCTAACTCAAGCTAACTCAAGCTAGTTCAAGCTAACTCAAGCTAACTCAAGCTAACTCAAGCTAGCTAAAGCTAACTCAAGCTAACTCAAGCTAACTCAAGCTAACCCGAGCTAACTCAAGCTAACTCAAGGTAGCTAAAGCTAGTTCAAGCTAGCTCAAGCTAGCTAAAGCTAAGACAAGCTAACTCAAGCTAACTCAAGCTAACTCAAGCTAGTTCAAGCTAACTCAAGCTAGCTAAAGCTAACTCAAGCTAACTCAAGCTAACTCAAGCTAGCTCAAGCTAACTCAAGCTAGTTCAAGCTAACTCAAGCTAGCTAAAGCTAACTCAAGCTAACTCAAGCTAACTCAAGCTAACTCAAGCTAGCTAAAGCTAACTCAAGCTAACTCAAGCTAACCCGAGCTAACTCAAGCTAGCTCAAGCTAACCCAAGCTAGCTAAAGCTAACTCAAGCTAACTCAAGCTAATTCAAGCTAACTCAAGCTAACTCAAGCTAACTCAAGCTAACTCAAGCTAGCTAAAGCTAACTCAAGCTAACTCAAGCTAACTCAAGCTAACCCGAGCTAACTCAAGCTAACTCAAGGTAGCTAAAGCTAGTTCAAGCTAACTCAAGCTAGCTAAAGCTAAGACAAGCTAACTCAAGCTAACTCAAGCTAACTCAAGCTAACTCAAGCTAACTCAAGCTAACTCAAGCTAGTTCAAGCTAACTCAAGCTAACTCAAGCTAACTCAAGCTAGCTAAAGCTAACTCAAGCTAACTCAAGCTAACTCAAGCTAACCCGAGCTAACTCAAGCTAACTCAAGGTAGCTAAAGCTAGTTCAAGCTAACTCAAGCTAGCTAAAGCTAAGACAAGCTAACTCAAGCTAACTCAAGCTAACTCAAGCTAACTCAAGCTAACTAAAGCTAGTTCAAGCTAACTCAAGCTAGCTAAAGCTAACTCAAGCTAACTCAAGCTAACTCAAGCTAGCTCAAGCTAACTCAAGCTAGTTCAAGCTAACTCAAGCTAGCTAAAGCTAACTCAAGCTAACTCAAGCTAACTCAAGCTAACTCAAGCTAGCTAAAGCTAACTCAAGCTAACTCAAGCTAACCCGAGCTAACTCAAGCTAGCTCAAGCTAACCCAAGCTAGCTAAAGCTAACTCAAGCTAACTCAAGCTAATTCAAGCTAACTCAAGCTAACTCAAGCTAACTCAAGCTAACTCAAGCTAGCTAAAGCTAACTCAAGCTAACTCAAGCTAACTCAAGCTAACCCGAGCTAACTCAAGCTAACTCAAGGTAGCTAAAGCTAGTTCAAGCTAACTCAAGCTAGCTAAAGCTAAGACAAGCTAACTCAAGCTAACTCAAGCTAACTCAAGCTAACTCAAGCTAACTCAAGCTAACTCAAGCTAGTTCAAGCTAACTCAAGCTAACTCAAGCTAACTCAAGCTAGCTAAAGCTAACTCAAGCTAACTCAAGCTAACTCAAGCTAACCCGAGCTAACTCAAGCTAACTCAAGGTAGCTAAAGCTAGTTCAAGCTAACTCAAGCTAGCTAAAGCTAAGACAAGCTAACTCAAGCTAACTCAAGCTAACTCAAGCTAACTCAAGCTAACTAAAGCTAGTTCAAGCTAACTCAAGCTAGCTAAAGCTAACTCAAGCTAACTCAAGCTAACTCAAGCTAGCTCAAGCTAACTCAAGCTAGTTCAAGCTAACTCAAGCTAGCTAAAGCTAACTCAAGCTAACTCAAGCTAACTCAAGCTAACTCAAGCTAGCTAAAGCTAACTCAAGCTAACTCAAGCTAACCCGAGCTAACTCAAGCTAGCTCAAGCTAACCCAAGCTAGCTAAAGCTAACTCAAGCTAACTC
>NW_027452682.1:0-48443 GCF_964194025.1 Convolutriloba macropyga | reverse complement strand
ATTCAACAGATGAGAATTGTAAAAGCGAACTGTTAAAATCAGATTAAATTCTGAAATAATTCACTAAACAAAACATGACAAATTATCAAAGTGAAAGTCAAAAATGATTTTGAGCAGGCTTCTGTAACAATATACATCAAATTAAAACATCAAAAAATACATCAAAACAAGTCATGATAGCTCTAAGATCAATGAGAATAAAAACAAATAAGACTTTGCCCAAAATCAAAAACTGTATCAATCAATTGCGGAAGCTATCGTCGTCACCAAACTTTTCTTTTCGCAATTTTTTTCATGCCACAAGCGTAGGTTTTCCTGCCTCGTAAAGTCAGATGAATCCCATCTTCCAGGAAATTTCTGTTCTTGTAGACTTGTCGATGCAAATTGAAAACTGACAGCTCTGAATTTACTAGTATATCATTGAAAGTCTTAATGTAAGAATGATTGGCTCTTGTTCTCCGTAATACTGTGCACACGACAACTCTTGGCTGATTTTCAAGTTTAGCGAAGGCATCCACCAGATCCTTTATTTGTGCCAATACTGACTCTGGCTCTTCTCCAGGTTCGTTATATCTCGAGAGATTGTTACCACCTAAGGAAAGAATTATCATCCCGTAAGACTTCATGGTCGGTAGCAGGTCGTAGAAGTCATTCACAACGCCTCCTGATAACGAGAAGGTGGAACAACCATTTAAGCAAATGTTGTCCACGATTGAATCGCCAACTAGTGCAGTTTCGACGGCAACTTCATTTACAAAATTTGTGTAAAGGAACTCTCTACTCTTCCCCCTGACGGTCTCTTTCTTGATACGCCCTTGTAACTGCTGAGCCGAGAAAGTTTCTTTAAACCTCTTTCGTTGCGCAACATCAGGGTTACTAGCAAAGGGTTCGCCAATTCTTTTTGGGTTCATGGTTTAAGCTAGAAAAAAAGAAATCCGTAAAAGTAGCCCATTAAGCGAGTCGAAAATGTTTAATACTTGTATACATAAACAGAAACATAAATTAACCCCTATATAGTAGTTCCCCTGATACCCGGGGCTGGGTGGTCCCACTTCGACCCGTGGTGGGTGGTCCCAGTTCACACTTGGTGGCGTCCCCTGATACCCGGGGATGGGTGCACTTTACAATTTAGATAGTACTGGGAGTTTGGGATATTAATTTGGTTCACTTTGGACAACTCTTTGGCCCGATGAAAAAGACCTATTTTTAAAATTCGCTGATCGCGAAATTTGCAAGTTTCCGTATGGAAAACTAATTTTTTTCCTAGACAAGCTACAGAAAAAATTCTTCTCTTCCTACACTCTACCTACACAGGTGATACTCCCTGACAAGTTTAGTTTGATTTCGATAACTCTATGACTCAATCAAAAAGAACTATACTTAAAATTCGTTATTCGCGAAGTTCAAAAAGTTCCGTTTCAAATGCGTTTGAAATCGGCTTTGATTTCCTAAGTACTTGAAGGAAACTAATCATGTTATATATAGTTTTAAAGTCCGTTTCAAGTGCAATCTAATTAGCTATGTCTCGTTTTGATTGGTACAGTATTTCAGAAGTTATTAACGATTTTCGAACCCAAACCTCCGGAAATGACCACATGCTCACAGCTCGATCTTTAATTTTTTTATCAGAGTGTTTATGTTAAAAACCGATTATTATGAGTTACAATATCATCGTATCAAACTTCTAAGACTATGATGAACGATTTTGGTTTGCTCTTCGGGAAACTATAACCAAATGAGCGTTTGGTACCAATTGAAAAAAGGGAATAGTGAAAATGGTAAATTCTTTCATGGGGTCAAAAAGTTGTTCAAATTGATCCAAACTTGACATAGAGTATCCCCTGCAAATGTGGAGTGTAACACAAAAAGAATTTTTGCTATAGCTTGCCTAGGAAAAAAGTTAGTTTTTCATACGTAAATTTGCGAATTTCGCGAATAACGAATTTTAAAAATAGGTCCTTTTCATCGGGTCAAGGAGTTGTCCAAAGTGAACCAAACTGATATCCCAAACACCCAGTACTATTTAAACTGTAATGCAAAAAGAATGGTCTGCCTTACGTTCTTGGAAAAAAGTCCGTATTTCAATCGGAAATATCGACTTATTCGCTCATTATTCGCTTATTCTATTTTCAAAAATATAGAAACTTTATTGGGTCAATGAGTTGTTCAAATCAGACCAATCTTGGTATGGAGTATCACCAGTGCAGTTAGAGTATAAAACGAAAAAAATTATTGGTATAGCTTGTGTAGGAAAAAAATTAGCTTATCATACGGAAATTTCCAACTATTTCGAATAATTTGCAATTATTGAATTTTAAAAATAGGTCTTTTTCATGGAGTCAAGGAGTAGTCCAAATCAAACCAAACTGGGTATGGAGTATACCGTGAGTACCTAGATTGTAAAACAAAAAGAATTTTTGGTACAGCTTGCCTAGGAAAAAAGTTGGGTTTCCATACGGAAGTTTGCGATTATTTCCATGGAAATAATCGCAAATTTCCGTATGAAAAACTAATTTTTTTTTCGTACGCAAGCTATACCAAAAACTCTTTTTGTTTTAGACTCTAGGCACACAGGGGATACTCCATACGGAGTTTGGTTTGATTTGGACAACTCCTTCACCCCATGAAAAGACCTATTTTTAAAATTCAATAATTGCAGGTTATTCGAAATAATTGGAAATTTCCGTATGAAAAGCTAACTTTTTTCCTACGCAAGCTATACCAAAAATTCTTTTCGTTTTATACTCTAACTGCACTGGTGATACTCCATACCAAGTTTGGTCTGATTTGAACAGTTCCTTGATCCAATAAAGTTTCTATATTTTTGAAAATAGAATCAGCGAATAAAGAGCGAATAAGTCGATATTTCCGATTGAAATACGAACTTTTTTTTCACGGAACGTTAGGCGGACCATTCTTTTTGCATTACAATTTAGATAGTATTGGGAGTTTGGGATATCAGTTTGGTTCACTTTGGACAACTCCTTGACCCGATGAAAAAGACCTATTTTTAAAATTCGTTATTCGCGAAATTCGCAAATTTCCGTATGAAATACTAACTTTTTTTCTAGGCAAGTTATAGCAAAAATTCTTTTTGTGGTACACTCCACATACACAGGGGATACTCTATGCCAAGTTTGGCTCAATTTGAACAACTTTTTGACCCCATGAAAGAATTTGCCCTTTTCACTATGCCCTTTTTTCAATTGGTACCAAACGCTCATTCGTTTATAGTTTCCCGAAGAGCACACCCAAAACGTTCATCATAGTCTTAAAAGTTTGATACGATGATATTATAACTCATATTAATCGATTTTTAACATAAACACTCTGATTAAAAAAAAATTAAAGATCGAGCTGTGAGCATGTGGTCATTTCCGGAGGTTTGGGGTCGAAAATCGTTAATAACTTCTGAAATACTGTACCAATCAAAACGAGACATAGCTAGTCACTAAATTTATTTCCCAATTGAAAACAAGTGAAAATTTGCGAAACATTCAGATCATGTTTATTTGCGATCAATTAAATTTTTAGTGATTAATTGAAGAATTTGCCTAAACGTACCTCACAAATGTTTTAATTCAACCGTTCACCATTGTCTTAAAAAATTTTTACAATGATATTGTGACTCATGTTAACCGTTTATCAACACAAACAATCTGATTAAAGAAAAATTAAAGATCAAGCAGTGAGCGTGTGGTCATTTTCGGAGAATTGGGGTTGAAAATAGTTAATAAATTATAAAATACTGTACCAATCAAAACGAGACATAGCTCATTAGATTGCACTTGAAACGGGCTTGAAAACTATATATACCATAACTAGTTTCCTTAAAGTACTTAGGAAATCGAAGCCGATGAGCATTCAGCCACTAAGCTCTTTTTTCAAATGGTACCAAACGCTCGTTCGGTTATAGTTTCCCGAAGGGTGCATCAAAAGCATTCGCCATAGTCTTAAAAGTTTGGTGCGATGATATGGCAACTCATATTAACCGGTTATTAACATAAACACTCTGATTAAAAAAAATTAAAGCTCGAGCTGTGAGCATGTGGTCATTTCCGGAGGTTTGGGGTCGAAAATCGTTAATAACTTCTGAAATACTGTACCAATCAAAACGAGACATAGCTCATTAGATTGCACTTGAAACGGGCTTTAAAACTATATATACCATGATTAGTTTCCTTCAAGTACTTAGGAAGTCAAAGCCGATGAGCATTCAGTTACTAAGACCATTTTTTCAAGGAGTCATGTGGTCAATCTCTAATTTAAACGCTATACTTCAACAAGAAACTTACATTGAGCAATCCGGGCACGTTCCAGATGTTCCCAGGAAACTTTGTCAACAATTTAAAATCAAACAGCAATCTGAAAGAAGAAAAATGTTGTCTGACAAATTAGTGTTTCTCTCCTCAGGAGTTCAAACTGGGGCCAAGTTCCCTGGCCAATTTCTCAAAAACCGCTGAACAAAAACAAACGCCCTTGGTAAGTTTTGGAGCACTGCTTGAGATACGCATCATATTAAAAAATGAGCCCAATCGGTTAACTCTTCTAGGAGTTATAGCAAAATAACGGGACCGTACCAAATAACCGGAGAGGAGAGATACAATACGTTCAGAGCTAAAATTGAACACCTAAACCACAGAAAATGATACATAAAGTATATATATTCGGAATCTGCGTTAAACGGGCTTTTCAAAACAGTATAATTTATAACAGAAGTGATGAAATTATAAGTGACCGGACCCGGACCAAGTCCTGTCAAATGCTTCTAGAGGTAAAATCAAGGGCAAATTTACTGGTCAATTTCTCTAAAACGGCGGAACAAAAATAAACCCCTTCAACACAGTTTGTAGAACTGCTCGAGATACGCATCATATCAAAAAATGAGCCCAATCGGTACATTCTTCGAAGAGTTATAGCAATTATAAGGTACGGTACCAAATGACGAAAAAAGCATGGCGACCTGACTTCAGAGCCAAATTTGGCCATCTCAATTCCGTAAAACGCTATAGAAAATATATATGGGGATACTCCCCACTAACTGAGGATTCTAAAACACTAACATTTTTCCCGCAAATCAACTGTTTTGTGGTATCGAAAATTTTGGTCACCCAGAACATCCCAAAAATTCGACCTATTTCAACTTTGAACATTAATAACTTCTTGATTAGGCCGATTTGGGAAACCAACTAGGTACTGCAACCAAGAAGGGTTCAGTACTAACAAAATGCGACCACTCCCGTTTAATTTGATCCAGTACTTTAGCAGATATTAACAAAATACTGTTCTGTACCCCATTTTTTGGGCTAAAATCGAAGCCCAAGATCTCCGGAACCGACGCAAAACAACGTAAAACAGCGTTCCCGCCGTATTTGTGGGTGTAACTCTGGTCCTCTTCCACGTTCTAGGTCACGGCAAACCTTCATGGTGAGGTGGGAAAAAATTTCCCACCTCACCATGAAGGTTATGATGTTTTGTGTGTTTTGACATAAAACAACATCCACAGAAATTTGATGAATTCGTGAAAAAAGAAAAATTGTTGAATTAACCCCATTAATTGATACAATTAGCTTCGACAACTTAAATATTGTCTAGAAAACACAAAACGCACGCCGAAAAACTTGTTAAATTGCACAAAACACAACTCAGGCATAAAATTTAAGAAAAGATTTGTTTTTCAGCATTCATCATTAAATAACAGTTCTAAAGAATATTTCCAGGACTGTGACTAGCCATTCCAAAGAAGCACGTCTTAAAGCAACAGATTATGCCATTATTCACTTGTTTTGGTCATAAATTGAATGAGAAATTCGGAAAAGTTTAAAAAATTAAGCTCCTTTCTCAATATGATAAAACAAGTTCTTTCCTCCGCAAATGCAGATTTTGCTTGGATATCTGTTGCAAATATTCTTACTTACCACATCTGAGGTCTTTTTTTCCGGCAAATCCCAATGGAGAGGTGGGATACAACTTGGAAGTTGTTTCCCACTTCGCAATTAAGGTTATGATGTTTTGTGGTTTTGACATAAAACGACATCCAGCGAAATTTGACGTAAATCGTGAAAGAAAAAATGTCGAATTAACAACAAAAATTGATAATTTAGCTTCAAGGTTTTGAATGGCATTAGAGAGGCACAAAAATAGCTTCTAAAAAGCAGTTTGGTTGCTTAAAACACAACTCAGTCATTAAAATTTAAGAAAAGATAAAATTTTCAGCATTCAATCTTGAATAATTTTCCGACAAATAATTTTCACGACTTAAACAAACAATTTCATTGAATACTGGCTTGCGTGAGAAAAATGCGCTGTTAGTCACTAAATTTATTTCCCAATTGAAAACAAGTGAAAATTTGCGAAACATTCAGATCATGTTTATTTGCGATCAATTAAATTTTTAGTGATTAATTGAAGAATTTGCCTAAACGTACCTCACAAATGTTTTAATTCAACCGTTCACCATTGTCTTAAAAAATTTTTACAATGATATTGTGACTCATGTTAACCGTTTATCAACACAAACAATCTGATTAAAGAAAAATTAAAGATCAAGCAGTGAGCGTGTGGTCATTTTCGGAGAATTGGGGTTGAAAATAGTTAATAAATTATAAAATACTGAACCAATCAAAACGAAACATAGCTCATTAGATTGCGCGGAAAACGAGCTTCAAAGCTATATATACATTGAATGGTTTCACTAAAGTACTTAGGAAATAAAAGCCTATGAGCATTGAACCACGATGCTCTTTTTTCAATTGGTACCAAACGCTCGTTCGGTTATAATTTCCCGAAGGGTGCATCACAAGCATTCACCACAGTCTTAAGAGTTTTTTGCAATAATATCGCGAGTCATATTAACTGGTTAACAACAATAACACTCTGATTAAAGAAAAATTAAAGATCGAGCAGTGAGCATGTGGCCATTTTCGGAGGTTTGGGGGTGAAAATCGTTAATAACTTTTCAAATACTAAACCAATTAAGACAAGAAACAGCTCATTAGAATGAACGTAAAACGGGAATTAAAAGCATGTTCACCATAACTTGATTATGTTAAGTACTTAGGAAATCAAAGCCACCGAGCATTCAGTTACCATGCCCTCTTTTCAATAGGTGCGAATTGCTCTTTCGGTCACAGTTTCCCGAAGAGCACACCAAAAACGTTCAACATAGCCTTAAAAGTTTTGGTACGAATAAATTGTAAATCGTAATAACCGGTTACTAACATAATCATTCTGATTTTTGTAAAGCGTTGAAATTATTCTACGGATGTGCTAAAATAGCGGTAAAACTTTGTAAGAAATGCGCTGAAGTTATATTGTTTTTACGGTTCCTTAAAAACGCAAAAACTTTTTTGCGGATGTGCTGAATTGGCGCTAAAATTTTGTACAAAATGCGTTGAAAAGAATGCCGAAACTTTGACTAGAACTGTACTCAAAAGGCGCTGATGTTATGTAAGAAATTGAACTGAAGATGCGTTGGAATTTAAAATTTTCTGCAATCAATGCACTTCTTACAAAAAAACGCGCTGAAACGACGCTGACATCTGATTCAATAGACTACAAGTTAACAACAAATTGAGGCATAATTCAAAAGTTCCACAAAAGTTTCCACAAACTGCATTGAAGCCAAAAAAACCTTTCCGCTAACATTAAGGTATAAATTGTTAAGACATCATTTGCCATTAACTGTGGTCTGTCAATAAATGAGTTTCGAAGTCTTTCTGCTCTGCAAATAACACAAAACACACGAGGTCAAACTTCCCTAAAAACAACGCACCATTACAATTCGAATAATCTTTAAACAATAAAAATCAACAAATATAATAAAAATGGCCTTAATTTTGTAGCTGCTCCTTAAAAACCAAAATTTCTCAAACTATCCAAACTAAATGCTATTTTTTTCGGAAACTTGTCAAGTTGTATTAAAGAAAAACCAATATGTATCAAGTAATGTTCCAATTTCGATCATCGCTACGGATACAACAACAACAACAACAACAACAACAACTACTACTACTAACACTACAACTACTACTACTACTACTACTACTACTACTACTACTACTACTACTACTACTACTACTACTACTACTACTACTACTACTACTACTACTACTACTACTACTACTACTACTACTACTACTACTACTACTACTACTACTACTACTACTACTACTACTACTACTACTACTACTACTACTACTACTACTACTACTACTACTACTACTACTACTACTACTACTACTACTACTACTACTACTACTACTACTACTACTACTACTACTACTACTACTACTACTACTACTACTACTACTACTACTACTACTACTACTACTACTACTACTACTACTACTATATTTTTGTGTGTATATGGTGTGTGTGCTGTGTTTGTGTGTGTTTGTGTTTCTGTGTGTGTGCCTGTGTGTATATGTGAGCGCGCGTGTGCGTGTGTGCATGTGTGTGCGTCTATGTGTGTGTTTTTGTGTCTGTGAGTGCGTGTGTGTGGTTCCTTTGTGTAAGTGTGTGTAAGTGTGCATGTGTGTGCGTCTGTGTGTGCGTCTGTGTGTGTGTGTGCGCGTGTGCGTAAGTGTGTGTGCGTGCGCGTACGTGTGTGTGTGTGTGTGTGTGTATGTGTGTAAGTGTGCATGTGTGTGCGTCTGTGTGTGCGTGTGCGTACGTGTGTGTGTGTGTGTGCGCGTGTGCGTACGTGTGTGTGTGTGTGTGTGTGTGTGTGTGCGTGTGTGTGTGTGTGTGGGTGAATTGTTTATGTGTGTGTGGTGTGTCATGCGTGTCTGCGTGTCCAAGTGTGTTAATAATTCTCTTAGTGTCTGGTCTATTGACTGACTGTCGCGCAGTTTCGCACTGTCTGGTTTGTCGAACCACTGTCGAACAATTTCTGATTGTTCGCGCTATTTCGCACAATTTCGCACAATTTCCCGGAGTTTCGATTCATACTCCAATTATTGTCTGGACTGTCGAGTCATGGGTGTTTTGTGTCTGGATCGTCTGGTTCATACTTCCACGACCTCAACCCGGGGGATCATACGCCCGGAGAAGTCTATTTCTCTTGCCCGCTATAATTTTTGTAAATTTTCGAATTGTAATGAGAAAGGGTTGGTATTATTGTTTTGAATACTTCTTTCAACGAAATTTCTCCGTTATGAGATTTTTCAGGTTAATCGCATCGTCTTTGATTGAATGATAAAGATGATCTGCTGTCCGTGTTGTGGATCGCAATTTTTTGCAATTTTCAGTTGACCTCCTTTTTTGTGTTCAGTTGTCGTTCCGTTTTAGTGAAAACTAAATGGTTTAAACATTTTGATCGAGTATCATTTTTTTGTTTTTCAATAGAGTTTTCCTTAGTCACATGGCAGTGTCGAACGAACCGTTGAGAATATGCAATGATAGTTTGTCTGATTGCGAAGTCTTGAAGATGTAATATCCGGACCACTTGGTTTTGGTTCCACTTTTCAAAAGCATTCAAATTCGTGTTTTTAAAATCTCTACTATTAGGGACTACCACACGAGTTTCCAGTAATTAAATTTCAAATGTTTGAAACTCAGATTTAGCTCAGTAAAAAAAGACTTTCGCAAAAATAATACATGGCAAATGCTAGGACGTGCATATTAACCACCACTTCAGTTGCAAGAACACGAAAGCTTTTGCAACAAATGTGAACACTGTTGACACCGATTTATCATCAATTCAGAATTGTATTCGACGTGAAAATTCTTATTCAGCTGTCCAACTCATGTCCGTAAGAAGCTAAGGAAGCTCACAATTATCACGAGGCAAGTAAAAATCTAAAATGTCAACAATGAAATTTAGAAATTCAAAAAGTAGTTCTTTACCGCATATGTTTTCTATTTGGGAGGCCGACTTCACAACAAAATGCAAAATAAACTAACTGGCAACAACAATTAGGCGATAGAGGTGACCCCACATGCTGGGACAAAGTTACATAGATTCGGATGAACATAATTTTCGCACTCATAATCAGCGCAATTATATGTGTCAGAGGTTGCCGTGCTACTAAACGTTCCATTGGGGTTGACAAATTTTATAGTGTTGTAAGGGAGGGGAAGTTAGACACCTAAATTAGAATTCCGGAAGTCGTTGACGTTTTGTGCATCAAACCTAAGCGACGGTTTCTTCATTCAATGAAAATCGTGAAGCAAACTATACACCTATCGTTTGTCCTTGTGTAGAAGAAGTTACACTGACGTATGCTCAGCACTGTTAAAAAGGAGATTATGCACACACGCGGAACAAAGAGATTGGAGACACGTTTTCAAAGATAATGAATGGCGTACGCTATGACGTCAAAGTTTAGCCATAACCTCATGGCGAATTGAGGCGTTTAATGTAAAAGTCCAAAAAAAATTGCATGTTGATTGAATACTCCATGACAGTCTTTTTTTTACCAGTCCAGTTGCTTACCGGCTTCCGGACAGTAAGAACTGCTGAATAACGCTTCTGAAAATCTTTTTTTTTCTCGAAAATTGACTTAGAGAGCGCTTATCGTCAGGTACCATTGAAAGAAGGCGATAAGCAGTTCACAATCTTTGAAATTGGGGAAAAGACTTTACGAGTTTAGTCGTCTTCCTTTTGGGGTAACTAACGCGGTACCTGGGTTTTAGAGAATTATAGACAAATTAGTTGACCGAAACAAGCTAGAGAGTACGTAACCTTACCTTGACGTTGGCGGACCAATAACGAACAGTTATGACAATAATGACAAGAACGCTAAAATTGACCGAAACGAGCAAGATAGAGAGGACTTACGCTTACCTTGACGATGGAATAATTGGCGGTTCCATAATGATCTCCATGACAAGGTTGTTAAAACTTTTCTTCTCGCTGCCAATAAGAAGGAATAATCTTAAATTTGGACAAATGTGAGGGTGCTGTGGTACTAAACATTTAATGGTGTTTGAATAAGTTTATGGTGTTGTTGTATGGGAGGGGAAGCTAGACACCTAAATCAGAATTCCGGAAATCCATGACGGTTTTTACATCAGAATAACCCAATTAGTTCTGCATTCAGTACGCTATGACGCCAAAGTTTAGCCATCACTTCATGGAGAGCTCAGGTCTTTGTTGTAAAAGGCCAAAAAAATTGCATGGTGATCGAATACTCCATGACAGTCATTTATTTACCAGTCCTTTTGCGTATCGGTTTCCGGATACCTTGAAGATGAAATAGTTGGATGATCAATAAAGATCAGCATGACAAGGATGTTAAAACCTTTCTTCTCGCTGCCAATAAAGAAGGAATAACCTCAAATGTGGACAAATGTGAGATTGCCGTGGTACTAAACGTTTAACTGTGTTTGAATAAATTTAATGTGTTGTTGTATTGGAGGGGAAGCTAGACACCTAAATCAGAATCCCGGATAACGGTGACGGTTTGTACATCAGAATCATCCAATGGGTTCTGCATTCAGTACAATCTTGAAGCGAACTATACACCTATCAATTGTCCTTGTGTAGAGAATGTCACCCTAATGCAGGCTCAGCACCGTTAAAAGGAAGCTTATACCCATACGCAGTACAAAAAAATTGGAGACAGGTTTGCAAAAATAAGGAATGACGTATGCTATGACGTCGAAAATTAGCCATCACTTCAGTTGCTAGAAGGCAAAATTTTTGCAACAAATCAAATTGCACTGATGACAACGGTCGGCTTGACATCAAAACAAATGGCATGTGGTGCTCCAAATTTAGCAGAACTTTCTTTGACCTGAAAGTTTGAAATCAATTGACTAAGTCTTGCTCAAAAAGAAACCAGAAAAGCCACAACCACAAATATCAAGAGGCTTTTACAAATCTAAAATATATGGAACGAATGTTGCAAATTAAATAAGCAGTTTTGTTCCGCTCGTTTTTCTTGCATGGGAAGCGCAGGTCAATGTGAAGCACGCTGTAAAAACATGCGGGCAGCAGAAATCTCTGAAAAAAAGTTGTATACCATAATTTTGCCCATTGCATTACAAATTTTCACTAAAAATCTTGAAAAAATTAAAAACTAGCATCTTGCATGGGAAGCGCAGGTCAATGTGTGGCACGCTCTAAAAAACTGCTGGCAGCAGTAATCTCTGAAAAAAAGTTAAATAACTTAAATTTATCCCTTGCAATACAAATTTTCACTAAAAATCTTGAAAAATTAAAAAATACTATCAAGGTGGATCCTCCATAATCAAGCAGCTGCATGGTGTAATGATAATTGAGTACCTTCTGTTATATCGTAATCACTTGTTCTATATAATGATTTATATATATATATATATATATATATATATATATATATATATAAATGTTATTGTTTGTGTTGCAGATGTTGAATAAAGGTTTGCAATAAATGTCTGATGCAATGTTTCATCTGAGTAACACGGCAATTAAATTCAACATCTGTCATAAAGTTTCGACGTCCTGTTCTTCCGGCGGAGCCAACCCAAGACCAGTGGTCTTGGTGGGAGCAATGCTTTCTTGATGGTCTAAATATCAATGGAATTACGGGAGACTCTCATACGTTCATATTTCGCAGATCATCCGAAGGGGCGGCACTCTGTACAGTTCTCTTGATAATAACTACTTTCGATGACGCCATCGTTATTCTTGATGCTCAATTCAAAAAGCCTTTGAGAAAATTAAGGGCCCGACATTAAGTCTTTTCGTGCAAGCAGTGAGTTGATGAGTGCATAACAACGTTTTTGCAGCATTTAGGGACTCTCGTTGAGCGCTGTGAATGCATAGACATCACCGTGCAGCAACACAACGACATACTCCTTCGCAAGGGTATAGTATCTGCTTTTAACTCTGATGCAATTTGTGTTCGGCTTTTTGAATTGGCGGAATCGGAAGTTTTTCTTGCATGGGAAGCGCAGGTCAATGTGTGGCACGCTCTAAAAAACTGCTGGCAGCAGAAATCTCTGAAAAAAAGTTAAATAACTTAAATTTGTCCCTTGCAATACAAATTTTCACTAAAAATCTTGAAAAATTAAAAAATACTATCAAGGTGGATCCTCCATAATCAAGCAGCTGCATGGTGTAATGATAATTGAGTACCTTCTGTTATATCGTAATCACTTGTTCTATATAATGATTTATATATATATATATATATATATATATATAAATGTTATTGTTTGTGTTGCAGATGTTGAATAAAGGTTTGCAATAAATGTCTGATGCAATGTTTCATCTGAGTAACACGGCAATTAAATTCAACATCTGTCATAAAGTTTCGACGTCCTGTTCTTCCGGCGGAGCCAACCCAAGACCAGTGGTCTTGGTGGGAGCAATGCTTTCTTGATGGTCTAAATATCAATGGAATTACGGGAGACTCTCATACGTTCACATTTCGCAGATCATCCGAAGGGGCGGCACTCTGTACAGTTCTCTTGATAATAACTACTTTCGATGACGCCATCGTTATTCTTGATGCTCAATTCAAAAAGCCTTTGAGAAAATTAAGGGCCCGACATTAAGTCTTTTCGTGCAAGCAGTGAGTTGATGAGTGCATAACAACGTTTTTGCAGCATTTAGGGACTCTCGTTGAGCGCAGTGAATGCATAGACATCACCGTGCAGCAACACAACGACATACTCTTTCGCAAGGGTATAGTATCTGCTTTTAACTCTGATGCAATTTGTGTTCGGCTTTTTGAATTGGCGGAATCGGAAGTTTTTCTTGCATGGGAAGCGCAGGTCAATGTGTGGCACGCTCTAAAAAACTGCTGGCAGCAGAAATCTCTGAAAAAAAGTTAAATAACTTAAATTTGTCCCTTGCAATACAAATTTTCACTAAAAATCTTGAAAAATTAAAAAATACTATCAAGGTGGATCCTCCATAATCAAGCAGCTGCATGGTGTAATGATAATTGAGTACCTTCTGTTATATCGTAATCACTTGTTCTATATAATGATTTATATATATATATATATATATATATATATAAATGTTATTGTTTGTGTTGCAGATGTTGAATAAAGGTTTGCAATAAATGTCTGATGCAATGTTTCATCTGAGTAACACGGCAATTAAATTCAACATCTGTCATAAACTTTCGACGTCCTGTTCTTCCGGCGGAGCCAACCCAAGACCAGTGGTCTTGGTGGGAGCAATGCTTTCTTGATGGTCTAAATATCAATGGAAATACGGGAGACTCTCATACTTTCACATTTCGCAGATCATCCGAAGGGGCGGCACTCTGTACAGTTCTCTTGATAATAACTACTTTCGATGACGCCATCGTTATTCTTGATGCTCAATTCAAAAAGCCTTTGAGAAAAATAAGGGCCCGACATTAAGTCTTTTCGTGCAAGCAGTGAGTTGATGAGTGCATAACAACGTTTTTGCAGCAGTTAGGGACTCTCGTTGAGCGCAGTGAATGCATAGACATCACCGTGCAGCAACACAACGACATACTCTTTCGCAAGGGTATAGTATCTGCTTTTAACTCTGATGCAATTTGTGTTCGACTTTTTGAATTGGCGGAATCGGAAGCCTCGCTTGAGAGATACATTTCACTCGCTAGTGCAATCAAAGCATCTGGCGCTCCCGCTCATTCAGTGTCAGCTCAGACAATCTTTCATCTTCATCTAGTGCACCTGTCAGAAATATTGCGTCTGAAATGCGTCACACGTGTCTGAAATGCGTCAAACAAGGGCGTTGGGCAGCAGCGTGTAAGTCAACTGTTGCTTCGGATGACGAAAAACAAGTAGTTTTTGTACTATGCAGTGTGAGGACAACGAAAGAAGTGACAGAGTCTCCCAATGGTATCTGCAAAAATATTTTTGTCTGCCAAGACTGCACTCTCAATTTTGAAGCGCTTATTGATCCGGCTTCTCTCATTCGTTTATAGTGCCGGATATATGTGAGCACTTGCAATTACCACTCCAGCCAATGAAGTCAAAATTTCGTCTTGCAAACGGAGAAGAATATCCGTATTTTGGAGTTTGTAGTGTTTTAGTGAGCAGGAAAAATTTTCATTATACTAATTTGTTCTCTCTAGCTAATCACCTAACTTCTATTACAGTCATAGGCATGGAAGTACTCTCACAACGTAACATACTCTTCCTTAAATTTGGTTGAAAAAAGAATGAGTTGGACGTTTCTAATTTGGCTGTTATTGCTGAAAGTGATAGTTATTGACCAACGGATTGTTTTCTGCGACAAAATTTTTGAAGCTAAGCCCATCGCAACAAAATCCAGACACTCAAACACTAAAGATTTTGAGTTTATGCAAAATGAATATTTGGATCTGCTCAAGAACGGAATAGCTCGTTGCTCAGTTTCTCCATCACGAGCTGAGGCGTTTGATGTAAAAGGTCAAATAAAGCGCATGGTGATCGAATACTCCATGACAGTAATTTACTTACCAGTCCAGTTGCGTATCGGTTTCC
This sequence comes from Convolutriloba macropyga, assembly GCF_964194025.1. Classification (NCBI taxonomy): domain Eukaryota; kingdom Metazoa; phylum Xenacoelomorpha; order Acoela; family Convolutidae; genus Convolutriloba; species Convolutriloba macropyga. The sequence goes on along the minus strand of NW_027452682.1, from coordinate 33,038 downwards.
GGATACCTTGACGATGGAATAATTGGATGATCAATAAAGATCAGCATGAAAAGGTTGTTAAAACATTTCTTGCTGCCAATATGAAGGAATAATCTTAAATGTGGACAAATGTGAGGGTGCTGTGGTACTAAAAGTTTAACTGTGTTTGAATAAAATTGTAGTGTTGTTGTATGGGAGGAGAAGATAGACACCTAAATCAGAAATCCGAAAATCCGTGACGGCTTTTACATCAGAATCATCCAATGGGTTCTGCTTTCAGTACGCTATGACGCCAAAGTTTAGCCATCACTTCATGGAGAGCCCAGGTCTTTGTTGTAAAAGGCTAAAAACTTCGCATGGTGATCGAATACGCCATAACACTCAGTCAATTTACTTACCAGTCCAGATGCGTAGCGGTTTACGGATATGGAAGAAGTGCTGAATAACGCTTCTGAAAATCATTGTTTTCTCGAAAATTGACTTAGAGAGCGCTTATCGTCAGTTACCTTTGAAAAAAGGATATAAGCAATTCAAAATCTTTGAAATTGGGGAAGGGACTTTACGAAATTAATCTTCTTATTTTTGGGGTAACTATCGCGGTACCTGGGTTTTAGAAAATTATAGACAAAATTGTTGACCGAAACCAGCAAGATAGAGAGGACGTACGCTTACCTTGACGATGGAATAATTGGCGGTTCCATAAAGATCTCCATGACAAGGTTGGTAAAACCTTTCTTCTCGCTGCCAATATGAAGGAATAATCTTAAATGTGGACAAATGTGGGGGTGCTGTGGTTCTAAACATTTAACTGTGTTTGAATAAGTTTATAGTGTTGTTGTATGGGAGGGGAAGCTAGGCACCTAAATCAGAATTCGGGAAATCCGTGACGTTTTTTACATCAGAATAATCCAATGAATTCTGCATTCCGTACGCTATGACGCCAAAGTTTAGCCATAACCTCATACCGAGCTGAGGCGTTTGATGTAAAAGGCCAAAAAAATTCGCATGTTGATTGAATACTCCATGACAGTCATTTATATACCAGTCCAGTTGCTTACCGGCTTCCGGATAGGAGGAATTGCTGAATAACGCTTCTGAAAATCATTTTTTTCTCGAAAATTGACTTAGAGAGCGCTTATCGTCAGGTACCATTGAAAGAAGGCGATAAGCAGTTCACAATCTTTGAAATTGGGGAAAAGACTTTACGAGTTTAGTCGTCTTCCTTTTGGGGTAACTATCGCGGTACCGGTGTTTTAGAGAATTATAGACAAATTAGTTGACCGAAACAAGCTAAAGAGTACGTAACCTTACCTTGACGTTGGCGGACCAATAACGAACAGTTATGACAATAATGACAAGAACGCTAAAATTTTTCTTCCTTTTGCCGATAAAGAAGGAAAAATGGACAAATGTCAACTCTGTCAAAAAGAAATTTCGATGCTAGGCCACATTGTCATAGCAGATTCTAAGTGGCCGGACGCAGAGAGACTGAGGGCTTCGAAGGAGAATCTGGTTACAGGAAATACAAAAGCGTTGAAATGTATAAAATTTTTCGTGTAATGCGAAATGGGTACCGCAATACGCAAGCAGAAAACCGACGCGTCTGGTTACGCCATTGGTTCAATATTATCTCAAAATAGTGTTTTTTTGACAACATTATCGCAGTGTGAGCGGAATGATTCTGCAGCTGAAAAGGAAGCCCTAGCTTGCATTGATTCTTTGTAAAATTTTTCCAGTTTACTGAGGACATTTCCATTTACTGTAAAGACCGACCAATAGAGCATCGCATTTAATTTTTTGCAGCAAAAATCAAAAAAAAAGAACGAGAAATTCCTTTGCTAACGAATGGACCACCTGTGCATCGCTATAGTATCGAATACATACCTGAAATCGGAAATGTAGGAGCTGACGCCCTCTAGAGAATTGCTCACGTAAAGGCGGGGAGAAGATCTTCCTTATTTTCCCTGCACGACAAGTTAGCACATCTTGGACTGACTAAATTTTGGCACTACATCTTTTCTAAGAACTAACCGCACACATGCGACACCTGTAATTAAAACCTAATTTTTACAAGCCGAGTTGATCTGGTAACTTTATTAGAGCCTTTAAACTGTTTTACAGGATATCTGTTGATCTTGTTGGTCTCAAGATTCCGTCCCTCAAATCGGAAAACGTTTATTTGCACACCGTTATAGATGAATTCAATCAAATTCCCTTTGCCTTTCACATTAACGATATTACATGAAAGACTATTATTAGGTGTCTGTCGCATTTTTTTGATATAATTGGCAATCAAATGTTTTGCACTCCCACGCAGTACAATAATTTGATTCATAGTCTTCTGTGGTATTGAACGTGTTACTAAGGTTGGTAATATCTATAGATTTGTGCGGGATTGAAAGCTTCACTCCGAACTATTGCAGTATAATTTCCGTCATGGGTCGTGGCTCCCAGAGCCTAACATATTGATGCAAATATAAATTGCATTGGTTTTTTTGCGGTAAACTCAAATACGCTGTTGGGATTTTTCATAGTGAGGTCTCACTGTTCCGTCCATAGGTTGGATCCTACCACCTTTGTTGTGACACTATAATAGTGATACTTCAATTTTTGTCGCTTCTCCTAGAGAGAAGCATTTTAATGTAAGTTTAAATTACAATGCGTTTTTGCCGTAAGTTTAAATACGCTGCTGTGATGTTCAATTTGCTCTCAAAATGGGAACAAGAGTTAGTGCCCATAGGGCATTAAGCTCACTCAACCTTTCGGCTTGTTAGCCTCTAGGTATGCCATTCACAAAATCTGTTTTGGAGACAAATGCTTGTGTACACCTGGAGAGTTTGGTTGCTTATGTACGAACTCTAACATTGACAAAGCTCATCTAACTGGCAAAGAAGGCCGTGGACCACCCGTGGATGTATTCCAGAAGCCTTTTCTACTTCGACTATTACTATACTCACGGTGCGAAGAGCGGTACTTAGAGTTTGACTTCTAACTGGTGCCGAACCTCTAACTGAGGTTGGTAATACCTATAGTTTTGCGCCGGATTGAAAGCTTCACTCCTAACTAGTGAGTGCACTTTAATTTCAGTCATGGGTTGGTCACTTCAACCCTCTCCCCATCAGCCCGCCTCTCCTCATTTCACCCCCAATCCCCAACCCTGCACCTTGTTCAAGCCGCGGAATTGGATTGATCATACGCCCGGAGAAGTGCATTTCTATCGCTATAATTGTAAATTTTAGAATTCTCGTTTTTTAACCTTTACTTTGCATTATTAGGAGATTAAAAAAGGGGGTTTGCTCTTAAGCCGCGCAGGACAATCCATTGTATGAGCAGTGATACCCTGTTATGAGACATCACTGAATTGAAAGAAGGAGATAAGCAGTTCACGGCTTTTGAAATTGGGGGAAAACTTCACGAAATTAATCGTCTTCTTTTTGGTTGTAACAACCTGCGTTTATAGGCAATCCAGAGAATTATAGGCAATTTTGTAGACCGAAACAAGATAGAGAGTAGTTTCCCTTACCTCGACTTTGGCGGACGATTAAAGAACAGCATGAAAAGAACGTTAAATTTTTTCTTAGTTTTGTCGATAGAGAAGGAATAACATTAAATGTGGACAAATGTCAATTCTGTCAAAAAGAAATTTTGATGCTAGTTCACATCGTCATAGCAGGTTCTAAGTGGCCGGACACAGAGAGACTGAGGGCTTTGAAGGAGTTTCCAGTTTCAGGAATTTCAAAAGCGTCGCAACATATAAATTTTCGTGTATAATGCAAATTAGTCCCGCAATACTCTAGCAGAATTTAGAAATTTTACATTTCAGAAATTTAAAAGCAAGGATTTTTTCCGTTGAGTCCCACTTTCATTTCTCGTATCAAAGAAATCAATTCAAAAATTGCTGATTATTGTCGAACCTTGCCCCGCGCAGATGCTGGACATTTGATTCAGTAAACGGACGACTTTGGTTACGCCATTGGTTCAATTATACCCCAAAATATTAGACCAATTGCGTTTTTTGCCAACATTATAGCAGTTTGAGCGGAATCATTCTGCAGCGGACTAGGAAGCCCTAGCTTTTAGGGAATCTTTGAGAAAGTTTTCCACTTTGCTGAAGACATTTCCAGTTACTGTATAGACCGGTCAATAGAACATCGCATTTATATTTTTGCAGCAAAAATCAAAAATAAAGAACGAGAAGTTCCTTTGCGAACGAACCAGCTCAAAATCGCTATAGTATTGAATATAGACCTGAAAGCGGAAATGTAGGAGCTGACGGTCTCTGGAGGATTGCTCACGTAAAGGCGGAGACAAAATATTCGTTATTTTTTCTGCACGACAAATATGCACAGGCTGGAGTGACCAAATTTTGGCATAAATCATTTCTAAGAACTTACCGCACACATGCGACCCATGTAGGCTGATAAAAACTAAATATGCAAGCGAAGCCGGTCTGGTCATATTATTAAGGCCGCTAAACCGTTTGACAGGATATCCATTGATCTAGTTTGTCACAAAATTCCCTTCAAGTCAGGAAATGTCAGTTTTCTCACCGTTATAGATGAGTTCAATCAAAATCCCTTTGCCTTCCCCATTAAGGATGTTACAGGAAGACTATTATTAGGTGCCTATCACATTTATTTGATATATTTGTCAATCCAGTGTTTATCCACTCAGATTGTGGAGGACAACTGGAGTCGCAGGAGCTAAATATTTTTTGCTCAGAAAGAGGAATTGCCAAACCCGAGTACATCGGCGTAGCACCCTCAAGGAATCGGGCAAAACGAAGCAATGGAGTTATCTGGAAGGCTGTTAGTTGCATTTCCCATTCGAGGAAACTTCCACAGAACCACTGGGAAGCTTTTGTTCGGGAGGCACTTCCTTCAATTAGGGAGTCACTTTGTATCAACACAAATGAAACCCCCCACTGACAATTTTTGCAATTCCCTTGAAAACTATAAACGGTTTATTTCCCAGATTGGCTGTTTAAATGCAAAACAGCATACCTGAGAAACTTTATACGAAGCAATTCTGATCCTCTTGTGGACGCTGAAAAAATTACAGAACAGATGTTATAAACGAGAATGTTTTCCAAGTCCAATATCAAGAACGAGAGAGCACTGTCTCTGCTCGAAACTTAGCCCCGTCTTCAAAATTTTATTCAAGCACTGCATTCAATGACAGCAAGTTGTTATTGCGAAGAATTAAAGAACACAAACTCAAAAAATCATTAGCCATTACAGTGCAGTTGCTGGAGAATGTCAATGTTTCCACTGGCGACCCGCCCGAATGGCTTAAAAAAGCAACCAAAGTGCTCGAGAAAGCACCCCAAAAAAACTAGCTTATAATCTGATGGTACACCATGAAGTGAAAGATAATCGACCTGGACGCCTGAGAAACAGACCGACGTATTTGGATGATTTTGTTGAATTTTAAAATGCGAGGGGGGAATGCAATGATAATTGAAAACCTTCTGTTGTATCGTAATCACATGTTCCAATTAGCAAATCAATTATATTAAATTGTGTTTCAGATGTTGAATTAAAGCTTGCAATAAGCGGTGCTTCATCTCACCAAAAACACACATGGAAGTGCTCTTGGAGCAAACAGTCAAAAAATAACTTCTAATCCAATAATGAATTTGGGCTACGTGAACAGTCTTTCGAAAACATTTTCATTTTTAAATATTGTATGCCTTGTTCGATTTGTTATTTTCGTAAGTTCCGAATTTTCGTGAAATCTGAATTTCTGAACAATTAATTGTACGGGGTGGTATTGCATTTCGGTCAAACAAAAAAAATTACAGAAACGTACGTCTGTTAGTAAGTGAGTTTTTTTGGTCATTATTTTAAATCTTAGGTATGTTAAGTTTACCTGCTGTGTTCAATCTTGTAAAAGAAAACGTATTCTTCCTAGAACTATTTTCAGCGACTTTGCTAGTCTGAACATAGATCAAAGTGTACTTTAGGAGCTGTTTGACACTGATCGTTCCCTTTACATTTACATACCCGACAATACATACTCGGACGCAGTAATAGACATTCGAACGAAGACATGTTTTGCACTCCCATGCAGCGCAATTATCTGATTCATAGTCTGCCGTGGTACTGAACCTCTAACTGAGTTTGGTAATACCTATAGTTTTGTGAGGGATTGAACGCTTCACTCAGAACTAGTGCAGTATAATTTCCGTCATGGGTCGCGGCTCCTAGAGCCTGACATATTGATGCAAGTTTAAAATGCAGTGGTTTTTTGCGGTAAATTCAAATACGCCGTTGTGACTTTTCATAGTGAGGTCTCACTTTTCCGTCCATTATATAGTGAACCATAATGTATGACATACGGGATCGAAAAAGGAAAAGAAAATATGAACTCGAAAATGGACATTTGAAACTCTTGCTGTGTGAGTGAGTGGAAAACTCACATTTTCTAAGAGGGAGGCAGTATAGTGAACCATAATGTAAGAAATGCTCATAAATTACATTTTAAACGCATAATTCGAAATTTTCACAAACAAATAGGAGAACAAAAAGAGATGGTTACTAATAGTAAACCGGATTTTAACAATATAGAGAAGGCATCATAAAAAATGATGGGAATCATCACGGAATTTCATCTTGACGGGACACTTCAAGGAATGTTTGTTCATGACGGGATTCGTCAAGCAGGTAAACCTGTTATCTGTTAGTTTAACTAACAGGGACCCGTGCGGTAGAAAATAACTATGAGAAAGGCTCTTAGAGATTAACGAAAATGGGTAAAAATAACCTAAGATTAATTAACCATTGATAGGACTGAAACCAAAGAACATATTCAAAACTAAACCTTACACAATCGAGCTGCCTCTCTTTAATTGTTTTACTTTTCTCATCTTCACAAAACTTCTAATATTTACAAGCAATAGTTCTAACTTTGTATCAAACTGATTGTACATTTACATCTGCTCTATTAAGTTCAAGTCTGAAACTTGGAAAATTTTCCTCAGTAACTCCGAGGTTTAAAGTGCTTAAGAATAACATCCAACCCAAACCGTAACCGTAGACAGTGCACGGATATTACACTGGCGACAGAGATTTAAAGGAAAGTTAACATTTTAAAATCTTTAACAAATTTGTCGGTAGGGAGACGCAAATAAAAAGCACTTTAACCCCAAAAACTCCGAGAATAGAATTATTCTCGAAAAAAACACAAAGATTTCGGATAACAAATCTTCAATTACCACCAATTTCCAGCAATTTTTGTGGGAATCCATTGCAGAAGCCACAGCGGAGGACATCAGTCACAGGACATCAATCGCAGGAAAACAAGCGAGAAATTACTCGCGTGGTGCTATCTTTTACTCGTTGGTGGAGACTGAAATTTCCCTGTAAGGAAAGACCGCATCATATCAATTGAGTAGAAATAAAGAGTTCTTTCTTGTTTTTGTCGTTCGTATTTGAAACTGATCGCCACTGCGCAATTCTTATTAGTCTAGGAAATATTTTTTTCTTTTGACCTTAGTTACTAAATTGACTTTTAGAAAACGAGCGGCATAACAATCGGAAAAAACAGTGCGGGATAGTCGCGTTGTTAAATCAATTGAAACAGTTGCTGAAAGTTATATATTGACTTTTTCTGAAACTACCATAAAAAAAAGAGAAAATAAAGCGAAAAAAAGTTGATCAGGTAACAATAAGCAGAATAAGTAAAAGAAAACTAAAGCACCTAATATCATCCTTGCCGTAAATAGAAAAAAAACTGTATTAAAAACATCAATAAAAAAAGGAAAATCGAAGTTCAGACAGAATCATATTAAAATAAAAAAAGAGAAATTAGGTGGGACAGTCGTCTATAAGATTGTAAATTAAAACTTCCTTAAAAATAAAGAAAAGTAAATAAATAAGTAAAAAGAAGAAATACCGGATTGAAATAAGCGTTAGATTTTTATAAACAAAAGTTTTTTAAACATTAAAATAAAGAGAGTGCTATAGAAATTAAAAGAGAAAAATAGAAAACACCTTCCGGTGACAATCTACTTGATAATTATTTTGTAGAAACTATTAATTTCAACAACTTAACAAAGTTTTAAAAGAGCACGATACAAGTAGGGGAACAATAAAATGGCAACGGGCTCAATCGGCAGCGCGCATAGTCTCCTTTGTTGGCGATCATGCGCGCTGCCGATTGATTGCATTTATCAAACAATACAAACCAAAATCTACCCAATTTTGAGTGATTACGTTGGTTGCTTGAAAGACGAACTAAAAAAGTGCCATGAGCTGGTACGGGAAAGCATGGATGTGGAGCAAGAAAGACAAAAAACCTACTCTGGCCGTAGCACATTTGGACCACAATATGAAGTAGGTGATTTGGTAATGGTATTCAACCCCACAATAAAAAATGGCCAGACAAAGAAATTTAAATCCTTTTACAGCGGACCACAGGTAATATGTGAAATAATAAACGATCTGAATTTTGTTATTGAGGATGTGAAAACATGTGGTGACCCCAAAATTGAATGACACAGAAAGAAGAGTAGTTCAAACTGAAGGAAATATTAGTCAAATTAATCCTTATACTGAAACTCACAATGAGACAGTCAAAAACCAATCGTTTCAAACACCTATGGGTGGGAGTACAAGAAAATCAATAAATACTAACACCAACAATAAGAGCAGAAGCACAAAGATACCTGCGCCCAAAGTAGCGACACAGCGGAAGCGGGATAGTCTGGTGTCAACATCCGAAAGGAGTGAAGGCGAACAACTTCCAAATAGCAGCACGGCTTCTACTTCGACAAATGTCGCCGCCGAACGACGATATCAAGCAAGAAGTTCGTCGGGAATAACAAGACCACGGAAACTGAAAGACTATTTTTTATTCAAGGATAACGATGCAGATGAAAAATTTGATAATGATGTATTTTTTTAAAGGTGATACGACAAAATGCAGAGGGCGTGGAACCCACATTGGATCGTGCAGCTGATCTGGAAACTTCTTCAGTTGGTTAGCATATTAGGTTTTTCGCAATCCTTGGAGATTGTGGGGTATGATTTTGAGAACATTCTACAGACCTAGAAATTTGCAATGACGGAACCGACAAATTGTGAAACGTCACATATAAATGAGGAGCAGGTAAACAAAGGAGGACTGATCTACGCCAAAAGCAGCATGAGTAAACTAAAATACTGCATGTACAGGGCTGCATATACGGTAACTGTGCTGAAAAAAAGTAGTTGGTATGACGACGCAACTTAATTAAACGAAAAATCACAAATAATCCAACGTTTTACCCAATAAAAGAGTCAGTCTGTCAAAATCTATGGCAGGGACACAAAGCGCGGTTAACGGGTCTTGGTGATTTTGAATTCAATGCTCCCAAAAAAGTCCTCAACGAGATGAATGTTGACCAGACCGACGCTGAATTTGTTCAGAAGATATCAAAAACTTTCATGAAAGGCGGAGATGAGAAAGGAGTGAATTATGTCTACCCCGTGGATTGGATCAATCCAAAAGGTGAAACACAGAAAAGTAACATCATGATAAAGGCTGAAATCTTCATGGGGACTTTGTTCATTGAAACTAATGAAGGAACATGGTTATATTTTAAAGACCCTTTTAAGGAGGAGCAGACCTTGTCATTTCAAGGAGACACATTTGAAATAGATTCAGTACAATATCTGTTTGACCAAGACAAAACACCAAACATCTTAACGATAGTTAAAAATTCAGACTCGATAACAGCAAAAATAGTTCGCGCTGGAAACAAAAGTACTTGACGAGCAAATTAGACAGAAAAAGAAATTTAGTTGTCCAGTTGAAAAACAAGACAAAGTATATAGACAATTTTCTGCTTTTTGAAACAAACCACAGAAAATTATTTTACACAACGGAAAAGTTGACGGCCACGGAACAAAAATTTTTCAACAACAGATATATCTGAGACAGATCTCAGGGACATAAAACTCGATCAACTTTTTGTGTGGGATTTTCGAGGCATGTTTGAAAACCTGAAACAAATAGAGTTATTAAATTGTCACATAGAAAAACTGCACAGAGCTATGATTCTAAAGACATCAATTAACGGAAATTCACACCAATATTTCTTAAGTCAACAAAACGCTCTAGGTACACACGCAGAAAGAGCGGGAGGAATACTTTATGTCCATAGGTGCGCTAAAGTAATCACACATGTTGTCGAAAATCAGTTTTGTACGGAGGAAGTACCAGTTAGGGTGTTTTCTGACAATATCTCAGAAGTGATTAGATACATGGACCCCATTTTTAGAGTATTCTATGGAAATTTCACACTGATTTTTTGCAACCCCATGTGCCCGAACGCTCTTGAATTGCAGAATGGGTCATGGATAACATATGGGCGAAGGATACAAATAATTGAAAAACACAATGATATGCCTAATTATAGAGTTAACGTCAATTGGTCAACTTCGGCGCCAATGGAAGGGTTTTTCAATGACAAGGACCTGGAACTTAGCAAAAGGGCCCAAAGTTTAAGGCATTCGAGAAAGACGATAACAGGAAGAGAAGTTTTCCTGGGACAAGGAGGTTTATATGAGCATGAGACTCTAGAGTATTTCAACACGGACTTAAAGTGCAATAATCAGTGGCATGAATTGCTGATTTTTGAACACTTGGATAAAGAAGTGAAACAAATCTGGCATGTGGCCAGGGAAATAACCATCAGTTTGATGACTATTTTTATTGGATCTAAAGTCATATTTTGTTTGGTACGCGTGTGTCTTTCAATCGATATGCTACGCAGTGGCTCCAATCCCGTAATTGCACTGCAACCCATTAACCCAATGGGGGAACTAGGTTATTTTCATTATCTAAAACAACGAACAAAGGAACAAAAATTGACAAGAAAAAGGACAGTTGAACGGTGTGATGGTGAAACAAACATCGTAGTTATAAAAACAAAAAAGGCAAAATCTGTACCAGATATAGCAGAAATTGAGATTGATACATTAGACTAATTTACGTGTATGATATAAAGGAATGGCAGAACCAAAAGTCGGTGATTATTGCTACTATCTACCCGAGTTGTTCGAGGTCAGGTCGATAGTCAGGCACCAAGTGTATCGGATTGTTGGAGTAACCTCAAACAAAAGGTACGTGGTGCCTCTGACGCAGCTGCAACCAACCAATATAGTGGATAGAGCCGCAATTAGCGTTGGGTAGTTAAGTGAGATGCAACACAGAATCGAGGAACAACAAGAAGATTGACAACAGCGAAATGCTGGGAACAGCCGGGGCTCGGCTGGAGGAGGAGCTCCGGCAGTTAAAGGTTGAAAGTCAAAGATTAGGTGATCAATTGCTGGAGACCAAACGGCAACTTGAATACGCTGGGAATCAGCGGGAGTCCTGCAGGAGGCAGGTGGAAACATTGAAGAAAGAGTTGGAGGAGGTTACAAATGTAGCCGAAACAAAAACAAGGGAATGTATCGCTCTGGTGGACGAGCGGGAGTGCTTAGCTCAGGAGTTGGAGAATGCCGAGATAGACAATAGTAAGCTAAGGGGTAGAGTGAAAAAAGAGCAAACCTCAAAGAATGTCATACAGAGGAGGCTGGAGGCGATCAACGCGCAGAGCCCGTTCAGTCGACCTCCAAACTTTTATGAACTTCTATTCCTGCCACAAGGGGCCACAACCAGTACTATCCAGAAACATTACGAAACGTTGGCAATGCTCTGTCATCCGGACAAGGGTGGTCGTGAGGACATGTTCAAAATCAATCTTCAAGCAAAGAAAATTATGGAAGACGAGGAGGCCCGTAATATTTATTCCAAGTACGGGATTGAAAAAGCACAAGAATATATGAACTCGAAAATGGACATTTGAAACTCTTGCTGTGTGAGTGAGTTGAACACTCACATTTTGTAAGAGGGAGGAAGTATAGTGAACCATAATAAAGAGATGGTTACTAATAGTAAACCTGATTTTAACAATATAGAGAAGGCATCATAAATAATGATGGGAATCATCATGGAATTTCATCTTGACGGGACACGTCAAGGAATGTTTGTTCATGACGGGATTCGTCAAGCAGGTAAACCTGTTATCTGTTAGTTTAACTAACAGGGACCCGTGCGGTAGAAAATAACTATGAGAAAGGCCCATAGAGATTAACGAAAATGGGTAAAAATAACCAAAGATTAATTAACCATTGATAGGACTGAAACCAAAGAACATATTCAAAACTAAACCTTACACAATCGAGCTGCCTCTCTTTAATTGCTTTACATTTCTCATCTTCACAAAACTTCTAATATTTACAAGCAATAGTTCTAACTTTGTATTAAACTGATTGTACATTTACATCTGCTCTATTAAGTTCAAGTCTGAAACTTGGAAAATTTTCCTCAGTAACTCCGAGGTTTAAAGTGCTTAAGAATAACATCCAACCCAAACCGTAACCGTAGACAGTGCACGGATATTACAATTAGTTGTTTCCTACCATCTTTATTTTACCATTATTATAGTGATATTTCAACTTTTTTCGCGGCACCTAGAGAGAAGCATAATGCTGTTAGTTTAAAATACAATGCGTTTTTGCCGTAAGTTGAAATACGCTGCTCTGATGTTCAATTTGCTCTCAAAATGGGAACAAGAATTAGTGCCCATAGGGCATTAAGCTCACTCAACCTTTCAGCTTGTTAGCCTCCAGGTATGCCATTCACAAAAGCTGTTTTGGAGACAAATGCTTGTGTACACCTGGAGAGTTTGGTTGCTTATGTACGAACTGTAACATTGACAAAGCTCATCTAACTGGCAAAGAAGGCCGTGGACCACCCGTGGATGTATTCCAGAAGCCTTCTCTACTACGACTATTACTATACTCACGGTGCGAAGAGCGGTACTTTGAGTTTGACCTCTAACTGGTACCGAACCTCTAACTGAGGTTGGTAATACCTATAGTTTTGCGCCGGATTGAAAGCTTCACTCCTAACTAGTGAGTGCACTTTAATTTCAGTAATGGGTTGGTCACTTCAACCCTCTCCCCATCAGCCCGCCTCTCCTCATTTCACCCCCAATCCCCAACCCTGCACATTGTTCAAGCCGCGGAATTGGATTGATCATACGCCCGGAGAAGTGTATTTTCTTTTTTAATCTTTACTTTTCATTATTAAGAGAATAAAAAGGTGGTTTGCTCTTAAGCCGCGCAGGACAATCCAATGCATGAGTGGTGATACCCTACAATGAGACATCACTGCATCGTATATAATTTTAAAGACAAGGCACTATACCTCTTTAGAGCTGCGTCATGAGAATTGACTTTCTATATAAGCTATTTTGTTATGAATCTAGTCTCCCCTCCCGCACTATGGCACTGCATGAACTATCAATGTCAGTGGGCCGTTTGGAACCACGGCACCCTCTGAGGCATATGATAGCTCTGCGCAGGAGAGCAAAGCTTATTCTCGTGCGTAAATTTTAGAATTGTGATGAGGTTGGGGTTGGTGTTATTTGCCCCCTACAGGTATCCTCGGAAGCCTGATAAGTTTTGGTGGCGAGCTGCTCTGAAGTCGAAAGGACGTGCTCTTACTGGCCGAATGTCTAATTGCACCCGGCTTACAGGTTAGTAGAAATGATCTAGGTCTTTTAAGCACCCTTTTATTTTTTAAAAAAATAAGCACAATTTGTTATTTTTTGTAATGAGTTTGAATGACACATTTTAGGTTTATCTTTAATCAAGTACCTTCGCATGGACATCCGGAAGAGGGTGAAATTTGAACCAGATTTGTTACAAAAAACCCACGAGATGAGATTACATGCCGCCGCGATGGAACATGGAATGGACGGCAGGATGCTGCTGGAACGATTGCGAAGGTACAATGTTTTTAAGATTCCGTATTTTTGTTAACCTCGATAGAATAATGTCATAAGGTTGTCATGGGTTTCATAAGTTTGTCATAATGTAGCCTCAAATGTCATAAGGTTGTGCCACCCTCAAATGTCATGCCCCGACCGCAAATGTAATGAGGTTGTCTTAACCTCAAATGTCATAATGTTGTCATAAGGTAGCTGGCACATCAGCTTCAAAAGCGCTGAAACAACTGGCATTTAAGCTCTCTGCGCGAAAAGAGGACAGCTACGCTGACATCATAGCATATCTAAGGACAAAAATCGGCTTCGCTTTCCTAAGGAGTTCCATCCTCTGCATTCAAGGACACTTAGGCAGCGCGAAGTTGTTGATGCTTCAGAAGGGAGGCTGTTAGTTTGACATCTGCTTTCGACATTAGTTGTTTGTTCTAGTGCTGTCTGTCTTTTGCTTTACATTTTTCTCAGCTGATGTTTGAATATAATATTCTATTGATAGATTTGAGCGATACGAAATGCTTTATGAAGACGTAGTACTGGGAGAGCCCCGGACCAGCCTATATTCACCCAGTGTTCGGGAGGGGCATTTCTTAATTTAGTTTTTATCATATGATGATATTGATTAGTATGTTAGGGCCCAATGCATTTGCCAATCTACTAGTTATTTTTTTTTACTTAATACTGGCATTTACACTATTGTTTTACTTACTTATCTACAACCCACCAGCATCTTCCTCATACCATGTTCACTTTGATGATCTCTCTGTGTGTTTAAGAAGTTACTTTCAGCTGTTTGAAAAAATTAGAAATCAATATGGGTGTCTGTCTTATGTTATTTACTTATTGGGAGATTTCAACTTACCCGGTATCAATTGGCAAACTTACACTGGATCCTCTCGAAATGAGTGCTCTTTTCGAGCTAATCAATGAGTTGGGTGTCACACAAGTAGTTGACCGCCCAACACACAAGCAGAACAATATTCTTGATCTAATTCTTACCACTGCTAACGAAGTTCCTTTCATAATTGTTGATAAACTTTTCTCCGATCATTATCCTATAATTTTCCATTGTTCTATCAATGAACACCCAGCTCATGTACAGTCATGCTACTCTCGATCTTCTTTTGATCCTTTAGTTTTTAACTCCTGTCTCCATGACCTCTTCAATTATATTTCTCGAGACAACTCATCAGATCCATCATTTCTCGACTCGTGGTTTTACCTGTGAAATGTCGTTGGAAAAATCATTGCGAAAAAAACGCAATAAGCGGCTGGCACTCCCTTCTTACTATTCTTCCCATACAATCCATCTTCTGAATCAGAAGTTCACAAATTCTCGAAAACTATTCCGTAAATGGTCCTTGGAGCTCTCTCTCTCAAGCAACTGGAGCTGAGTAGGGCTGTCTCCGAATCCATTGATCTGGATAAAGAAGTGTTTATTAATCAGTTTAACCTACACGACACACGAAACTGCTTTAAGCTTTTGCGAAGTTTTGGATTTTCGTCATTGATTCCAACAGCCTTGCGAAATGAAAAATCAGTCCTCTATACTGATTTGGAAAAAGCGGAAGGATTTAGCTCGTATTTTGGTTCGGTTTATCGCGAAAGCCCAATCACCGCTCTACCTAGCACCGTGGAGGCAGAAATTGCTTTATTGGATAATGTAAATATATCAGTCCTGTCTATTGAAAAATATTTGGCATCATGTGCAGATTCTACTTTAATGGGCAATGATTTATTCCCATCTTTCATTGCCCGAGATTGTGCCTCTCAGCTAGCTCCTCTCGTTGCAGTACTATTCTACTGGATTTTGAAAAACCAGAAATGGCCAACTATTTGGAAAACGTCCATAGTTACTCCACTTCATAAATCCGGATCTACAGCACTTATATCCAATTACCGACCAATCAGCATTTTACCTGTGCTGTCACTAGTCCTCGAACGTGCTATTTTTGATTATCTTTTCCCAATTGTTCGGCCTCTCATTGTTCGTGGTCAACATGGTTTCATTTCAAAACGCAGTACGGTTAGCCAACTCATCGAATATCTGGATCTTGTTTACACGGCTCGTGATCAAAACATACCATGCCTTGCCATTTATTTTGACATACAGACGGCTTTCGATACCGTTCCTCATGATGTTCTTCTGAACAAATTGGCAAATGTTGGGCTCGATCTGAATTTTCTCACACTAATTTGTTCTTACCTTTCCAATCGGAAGCAGTGTGTCAAAATTAATCAAACATATTCGAACACTATTCCTGTTACTTCTGGTGTTCCCCAGGGGAGTGTACTTGGCTCCCTCTTCTTCATTCTTTTTATGAATGACTTACCCCTCAAAATACTCCATGGCTCATTTTTTTTATTTGCTGACGACTTCAAGATTTTCACCGTCGCTTCTCCTGAACTTATTCAAGATGATCTGGACAGTATCAACTCATGGAGCTTATCAAATGGTCTTAAATTTCATCCTGCAAAATGCAAGATTCTGCCATTCAATTATTCTTTATCAGATGAATTAATTCTGGGTGAAGTGGTCTTACTTACTGTAGACTCCGTTCAAGACCTGGGTCTGCTTGTTTGCAAAAGTCTGTCTTGGAATAATCATATTCAGGATAAGCTAGCGAAATGCAACAAAATATTCTACTTTCTAGAAAGGCATATTCCTTTTTCCACTCATGTACTTAGAAAAAAGATGCTTTATCAAAGTCTCTTGCTTTCCGTTATACTCTATGGGTATCCTGCCTGGAATGCATCAATATCCTCTCTAAAATCACTTGAAAGTTTTCAGAAAAAGGTTTTACACTGGATTCTTCCGTCATTAGATTATGTTTCAGCTCTTCAGTCGCTTGATATGCTACCGATCTGTTTCCAGCTCATCAAAATAGATCTCATACTCTTGTGGAAAATCCAACACAATCAAATAGACATTCATCACAAATTGTCATTCTCCCAACAACAGACTCGCTCTCAAGCTCGCTGCCTATTCGAAGTTCCAGCTACTCAAAAATTCAACAGTGATGCGAATTTCTACGTGAGGTCAACACGCGCAGCAAACGAGCTTCTGCGACGAAACATCATTTCTTTTGACATGCCGTTTACATCTTACAAAAATGCACTCCACAACTTCCTAAAGTCATCCATTTCAAACTTTAATTCTACTGTGTCATGTACATTCTTCATAAAATGCTACTGTAACTTCTCGTTGAATAGCAAATCCTATATACTTTTTGTTTCATATCATTTGGTTTTATATACTCCTTTGTACTTCCCGAAAGGTGAATTGAGTCTTTTACTACTACTAATAGATAGAAATTGTCAAGAGCGGCGAAATTTGGATGGAAAAGACATCAATAAAGCCCACTGAAATGATTTCGCGAAACTTCATTTTAATGGAATCTTTCCGATGTTGGCTGTGGAATATGAATTGAAGTGCTGTGTAATTAAAGACGTCAAATAAATACGGTGAAATGGGAAATTTGGCCTAAAAATAATTTTCCGACTGCTTTCAAAGTACTGTTAGTCAGCAGTGGAGTTGCACATTTATTTAATTGCTCTCAAACAAAGTTTGTAGCAATTATATTAGTCCTTTCGGTCTTTTTTATGCAATTTTTCGCTTGACCTATTTTTCGTCTGACGCTTTTGACTTTTCGTCCTCAAAAACGGGATAAACAGGTAGCGCCCAGCGGGCATTAAGTGCTCGTAGTGCCTTTCAGCTCAGACTGTTTTGGAGATTTATACTTATGGTGTGAAGGGCGATTCTTAGAGGTTGAAGACCACTTCACTGTTGAAGACTAGTTCACTGTTGAACAGAGACACCATTCAAATAAATCCCTCTACCATGCAGCGGCCACAAAGCCCTCCACCCCCGCGCGCTGTTAACTCCCACCCTTCTGTTGCCCCCCCCCCCCCCCCCCCCCCTCCGTGGCTGCGTTCGAACAACCGATCGCTAAAAACGCAATTTTATACTAATTTTTTCAAGCTTTTTGAAAATGTTTGTCATTTTTTGAGTTCTTTCATCCCTAGGTGTCAAGGAATCTCCCATAGGATTTTATAATAGTTTACTGCATAGTTTCTAGTGGTAATGGAATGGTTTCAACATTTTAACATCACGAATTTTAGCAGTTTTTGAGAAAAAGGTCAAATTTTTTCACTTTTTTTGACATTTTTTTAAAAATTATTCACGTCTTTCTAGATGCAGGGGCCAGAAAATGTCCTTAAGGGTTGATAAGGTACTGAAAAAAATTTGTTTGCCATGGAGTGGCTTTCATTTTTTTAATATGAGAAATTTTAGCGATAAAACTTGCAAGTTTTTATGACAATTTTTGTCGGTTTTTAGGTTTCCTCAGTATCATGAGCCACATAACCTCTAGGGTTTGATTATAGGTTACTGCATAGTTTTTAGATGTAGTGGAATGTTTTTCAAGATTTTAATATCACCAACTTTTAAAAATATTTGCAATTTTTCAAGTTTTTTGAATCTCTTTGAACTTTTTATCAGTTTTTCCGTCACCAGGGTCCTAGAGACCTCCTCCAATGTTTGATGATAAGCTGTCACATAGTTTATAGATCTAATGGAATGGTTATCAATATTTTAATGACTTCAGCTTGAGCAATTTTTTGATAAAATTTAATTTTTTTTTTCAAATTTTGGGAAAATTCTTATCATGTTCCAAGTTTTTGGATCTTTATGAGCCAGTGAAAATATTTAAAGCTTGAAATAGGGATACTTATGTATCAGGAATTTCATGTCACGGTCTGTTGGCAAAAATTTTAAAAAGTGAAATTAATTAAGACTTTCCTAAACTCATTAAATAGGCTTTTTTGATACGTTTTGTTCTCGAGGGCAGCCGCCGTGGTGGCCCTCTGAGATGATCTTGATTGGTGGACGTTCGCTGGCAGCTGCTATCAAAAGACCATGGGCTGAAAAAAGGCAACCATAGAGTCAACCTTTATGCAATAATCCCACGACTCATTGTCC
Source organism: Convolutriloba macropyga (assembly GCF_964194025.1). Classification (NCBI taxonomy): domain Eukaryota; kingdom Metazoa; phylum Xenacoelomorpha; order Acoela; family Convolutidae; genus Convolutriloba; species Convolutriloba macropyga. The sequence continues at coordinate 14,262 of NW_027452682.1, read as the reverse complement.
ACGAAGCGACACCAAACCCGGCAAAATGGACAATCAAATATCTCAAAAACCAGTGAAAAGTTTGTTATATAGCACGAAGTCATCAATAATTCTCTGTCTGTCCAATTTTCCTCACTTTTTCTTCAGCAAAACGACTTTTTCAGGTAAATTTCAGGTAAAGCGAAGTGGATTACCACTGTATAACCTGTGGTTACAAAATGCGTCTCAAGGTAGAATACACGTCTCTAAGTCCAAAGGCAATACAAGGAATACGTGGATTGGGCCAAAATGCGACTCAAAAGGCCAAAAGATTCAAGAACCTATCAACCGAAGTAAATGATATCAAAAAGGCTATATCGGAGCTGAAGACGTCTTTTGCTTCAAGTCATATACGCAATCAAGCACCAAACAAACTAAAAAAAAACCCGACCAACTACACGATAGAATACGAATTCCTGGTTTACCGGAATGTGAACCAATTCACAGAAGTTACATCAGCAAAGGGTTAACAAAATCGGAAGCAAATTTGGAAACTGATCTCAAGAAAAGATTGGAGCTAACCAACTCTGGAACAGAAAAGTCAAATTTACGAATACGAGACTTGAAACTTCAGCCGAAAATGAAGACCAATGAGTTGATATTCTCCCGACTATCTACAACGGAAGCAGGAGATATTACTAAGTAGTGTATGAAGTTCACTATATCCTCACTGAAGAACCCATTTATTAATTGCTCATGAACGAAGTTCATAGCAATTATTGTAAACGTGTGGGTCTTTTTACGACTCGAAGAGGAGTATTGAGATTCTACAGGTTTTTTTTAGCAGAAAGCAAGTTTGTTCATGACTTGAATTTTGACTTTTTTCTGTTCGATAATTTACCTCCGTTTTTGATCGTTGACTTCTGTTTTCGAACATAGCTTCGTTTGTAAAGTATAGTAATTAGGAAATGCTGGTAATGTTCAAGGTGAAGAGGTCATTTTGAGATTTTTGTTCCTATATAAGTCACCCTTAATTATCTAAACAACACCGCTCAACGTTGTAGTTGCAGTTAAATTGGAGCTCGTTAACCTCAGCTCTCTTTTGTGTTGCATTTAGATCTCACCACAGAAAATTCAATTTCGAATTGAACCGGAACTACTAACTGAACTGATAGAATTCAAGAACAAGGCAGAATAAATTGAACAGCATGTACACAAATCATGGTTAACATCAATTTTGAAGACAAAGACGAGACCTTTGCAATAACGTAGCTATGACAAATCACTAATTCTGGAAAAACTATTGAATGTAATTAAGATGAACACGGGTAGAAAACATCAATTGGATGTAATGCTAAATGACAATTGTCAATGTAAGTGTCAAAAAGCGACTAATCACTGTTTAATTCTGATCATCTTCCGTATACCGAAACAGTAAGTGGAGCTAAAAACCAAGTAGTTTGGATATGTGAAATTTAACACTATAATTTGAAAGTAGTTTGAGAACACATCCTTTCACTTCCTCGGTTGTTATTAATAGCCGCCCTCATCTTCTCAGCCGGCTATTATAGCGCTCCTATTTTTTTTACGACTCGAAGAGGAGTATTGGTTTTCTTAAGGTTTTTTACAATTCAAAGAATTTGAATTGTATTGGGGCGCTGTCTTTTTACGACTCGAAGAGGAGTATTGGAGAAGTCCTTTTTTTTTTAATCAATTTTATTGGAGTGATTTTTAAAGCGGGAAATGAAACGCGTGAAAAAATTTGGAGTGGTTTTTGTGCTGAACAAAATTGAAGAGTGGAGCGAAAAGAGAGTGGTTTTTGTTCATACCGCTGTTTTTGAGAGAGCGATAAATTGATGTGTGAAAAAATTTTCTCTAAGCGAGCGAAATTTTTTGTTCACATGCGGCTTTTTAAAACCGTTTTTTTGTTATTTTTTTGGTTTAGAGGTCTGATTATGAAATTGTGTGATGCTTAGGGTTGTTTTAATAGTGGTTCGCAAGTTTTTGGTCATTAATAAGATTTTTATACCATTTTGCTGGTTTTTCAGCTATTTTGCTGAATTTTAGGCGAATTTTAGCAATTTTTTGCGTTTTGTTTTGTTATAATGCTTTGTAATGGCTTTGAATAGACGCATGTTAGTAACTGAGTTTTTAGATACCAAGTGATTACATTCTCTTAGGTTTGAAACGATTTTTTTGTTTAGAAAAATGACAATAAACTGAAAAATTTTGAATTATTTTTCTTATTAATTAATTTTTTTTCTAAACTTAGAAAAATTATTCAGCCTATTTGATTTTCCTATTGTTTTCGAAGTCTTCCAGTACTAATTCGCTCCAATTAACGTTTTTTGGGTCTATGTGCTCCCGTGAAATTAAAAAAAAAGCTCAATTTTTTCTATGATTTTATTTTCACTTTTTTTTTTTAAATGCCCTTCGTGTTCTTCAATTTTTTATAGCATTTGGGTTGTCACTAACTTTTCTTAAACACTAACTTTATTTCTATTTTTTTTGTTCTTCGTTTTTACTCATAAATAAACAATGATTTGGATTGATGGACACTTGACCAGATGTAGTATTAATAGTTTTTTGAAAAAATGATTTGATTTCAACATAATGGTATTTGATTCATTATTTGTGGTCAATTTTTTTTGTTTTTTACAGAAAATATTTTTGGTTTTGTTTTTCATTTCCTTTCTTTTACGTTCGTTTATTCTACTTGAAATTTGTGTTTGGCTTTTGTCTCAAATAGCAGTGATTCAACAAAATTAAACTAAACCTATTTCACGGGTTTTCGCCAAAAGTTGTTTTTAAACTTGCAACTCAATGTAAAATTTTTATCACGTGCTTTATCGTCTTTTCTGGTCAGTTATTTTTTCAGTGTTCTTTTTTTTGTTTAAAAGTGACAAGTGTTATTCAGTAGGATAAGCATTATGTTAGTTTTTGTGGTGAATCAGTAGAATAAGTTTTTTGTTTGTTAGGGGCGTTCGTTTTTTCCTTCGAGTCGTTTCCGGAATTCTTCCGGCTATGTTTTTTTTAAGATCTATTCACACATTTTCATGATTTTTGAAGTCAAATTGGAGTAGTAATTTTGGTCACGCCGAAACAGGAAGTGGAGCGAAAAAGCGAGTGGTTTTGCGGCGTGAAATTTTTTCGCTCTAATTTTAAAGTAGAGTAAGAATACGGCGTTTGAACAAAAATTCGCTTTATCGGTAGTGGTTTTTTGTTCACATGCGGCAATTTCAGTTTGATTTTTAATTGCTCTCAAACGAAGTTTGTAGCAATTATATTAGTCCTGTCGGTCTTTTTTTTATGCGATTTTTCGCTTGACCAATTTTTCGTCTGACGCTTTTGACTTTTCGTCCTCAAAAACGGGATAAACAGGTAGCGCCCAGCGGGCATTAAGTGCTCTTAGAGCCTTTTAGCTCTGTTTCAGCTCAAACAGTTTTGGAGTCTTATACTTATGGTGTGAACAGCGGTTCTTAGAGGTTGAAGACCCCCCCCCACCCCCCCCACTTCTGACCCCCCCACTATTGCCCCCCACCGCCCTGTTGCCCCCCACCCCCCCACCCGACTGTCGCCACCCCCATCGGCACACCCGTGCACCCTCCCCCCACCCGTGGCTAGCTACTGACGAACAACCGCTAGCTAAAAACGCAAATTTATACTAATTTTCACAATTTTTTTCAAGATTTTTGAAAGTTTTTGTCAGTTTTTTAAGCTTTTTCAGCCCTAGCAGCCCTAGGTGTCAAGGAATCCACTCTAGGATTTGATAATAGGTTATTGTATAGTTTCTAGTGGTAATAGAATGGTTTCAACATTTCAACACTGCGAATTTTTTGCATTTTTTTGATAAATTTTGCAAATTTTTTCAATGTTTTTGAAAGTTTTTGTCGTTTTTTAGGTTTATCCAGCCTCAAGAGCCAAGGAACTTCCTCGAGGGTTTAATAATAGGTTACTATGTAGTTTCTAGAAGTAATGGAATCATTTTCAAGATTTAAACAACACGAATTTTAGCATTTTTTGACAAAAATTGCTATATTTTTAAAATTTTTTCGACATATATTTTCATTATTCAAGATTTTTCAGCCTCAGGGTTCAGACAACCTCCTGAAGGGTTTGATAATACGTTGCTGCATAGTTTCTATGGGTAATTGAATGTTTTTCAACATTTAAACATCACGATTTTTAGCAATTGTTGGATAAAACTTGAATTTTTTTTTCAAATTTTTCAAAATTTGTCATTATCTAAGTTCTTCCAGCCCCAAGAAACCTCGTATAGGCTTTGATAATAGGTTACTGAACAATTTTTATTGCGATAGAATAGTTTTGAACTTTTTAATATCACAAATTTTATCGGTTTTTTAATAAAACTTAATGATTTTTTCAGTTTTTTTGAAATTTTTGTCATTTTTTTTGCAGTTTTTGAGTCCTTTTTTGAGTTTAACGATTAATACTGGCCAACGAAGCTTTTTAAGTCTTGCAGATGGGTTACATGACAAAAATCCAGAGGCAAAAAATGTTCTTTGAACATTTTCGTCACTGCAAAATGTGGAAAGTTTTCTTCTGAATTTTGCACTTTCAGTTTTTTATATGATTTAGTTACTAACGAGGCTAGAATCTCATGGAAAAAATTTCTAGCTCTCTCTCTTTCTCTGTGTGTGTGTTGGTTGGCGTTTCTTTCCTTCTCTTTCTCGCTCACGTTTTACCTCGCACTCTCTCTCTCTCTCCTTAACTCTTTTGTTGACTTCAGCGGCTGTTATATGGCGTGATAATATCGTCTATTACCCTAGCCTCACGCCTCTTCAATCAAGCGAAAGCTAACCTCAATAAACAGTGGCTAGGTGCTGACAACCGCCCGCAGGTCGTTTGAGAGCAATTCGCCCGACGTTAGTCGGTTATGTTTACTGTTTTTTCGATTTTTTGGATCGGATTTTTTTCTAAATGGTTTTTCCAATCCATTCATAGTCCGTTCTAGGTCTAGTTTTCTGTTTAGTCAATGAAAATTCTTTGAATTGTACGTCAGGACTTGTCCTGCTATGTTTTTTTTTACCGGAAGTACTATTCGTTCAGACAATGTTTTGACCTAAAAGCGAAAGCGAGTAAAATTGCAGTGTGAACTAATTTTTTCTGAGCGAGAGAAGTTTTTTGATCATGCGCTGAGTTTAGTGAATGACTTTTTGACATTGAAAAGTAGTTTTTGACTGAATGGCACATATAGATAACCGTTTTTAGCCGTTTTTTCGTCTAAGTGGCCTAGTTTTTTTGCTTGTAATTTGGTTTTTTGTATAAATAATTTTTAATCGATGCTATGTTGAAATGTAAACCCCGGAAATTGATAGCACAGTGTTTTGCATAGCCTGAAATTGCGTTTCAAATGCGAAATTGGCACATATTTCTTGATTTTTTAGTTAATTTTTGGCTTTTTTTCTATTAATTTCTTCATTTTTGGATCTTTTAGCTGTTTTTTGTCAAAAATCAGTTAATATGGCAACTTCCCAGTGACAATTCATATACTCAATGCCTCTTTCTACCTCGATGTAATTTTGTTTCATAAAATTGTACATTTGCTAATCCGATTTTCGTAGTTTTTTGCCAATTTTTTTCAGTTTTTTGTTTGTATTTTGCTTTTAATTACTAGAAATAGTATTTTGGGGAACATGAGGGACTTGAATTTCGTTTCAATAAAAATGCAATCATTTTTTGGTGTTAATTTTTGAAAAAACAGATAAATTTTTTTTCATAAATGCAGTCTTAAATATTTTTTGACCACTTTTTTGCAAAATGTTTCATTGTTTCGCATGTCTGAATTCGGCTTTTTCTTGTTTTATTCTCATGAGCAAGTTGGACTTTTGTCTAGATTGACTCGTTGTCTTTTCTATGTCTCGAATGCTAATCAATGAAATGTACTCGTTTTTCTTGATTTTTTCAAATTTGGTTTTTAACTTTCAAAAATCAAGATTTGGTCTTTTTGTTACGGTGTTCCTAACATTGTGTCCATATTCCTCACATTCTCGTTTGTATCATTCTAGTTTTGTCCTGGCACCTACTTTTATAATCGTTATATTGATTTTTTCAGTTGTTAAAAAATTGAATGAATTCAGCTTTTTCTTAGATCTTGGTTTCTTCGGTTTGCAATTGATTTAATTCAAAATAAAGCAGTACTGGGAGTACAGTGCTAGAAAATCTTTTCCAACATTTCTACTTATTACTATTCATTGCGATTTTCTTCCGGGCTTGGTATCGTTTTTAGACGATTTTTTGCCTTTGAATATTATTCTGTTGCTTTTGTTTTTCTATGATTAATTTAATTTTTGAATTAGTATGAAATCATGTTGTCTAGCATATATACAACAAGGAAGAATCATGTATTTTTTTTGTTTTAATTGCCGTGATTAGAAATCTAATTGCAGTGGTTCTCCGATTCTTAAGTTTGAGCACTCTTTTTGAATAATTTTGACTTTCCTGTCTTTTTTGAAAAGTTTTTTCTGCCGTTTGCTTTTGCGATCTTTTTGAGATTAGAATCAATAATTATCTGAGGGCAATTGATGACCCTGTTAGCTTTGTCAGGCTATCAGTTTTTTGACCATCCTAAAAATTTCAGACTTTTTTAACGTTACCAAACGTTTTCAATAATAAAATTTTGCTGCATTTTCTTTCTCTTGGTGACAGTGGTTTAAATTTCACCGATTTTTAGATCAGACCCGGGGAGGTAATTAGTTAATGGTTTAATACAAAAGGTAATGGCTTCAGCTTTTTTCTGAAGTTTCGCTGATTCGAGTCGCTTCCGGAATTCTTCCGGCTATGTTTTTTACTTCGTCGAATAAAAAAATGTTTCGCTTTACCTCATTTTGCCGCCTTTTCAACATTTTGCGTGAAATGTTTTTGACTTCTCTAGGCTAGTTTCTCTCTTCTCTCATTCTGCTAAAAGTGGTTTTGAACATCAGTTGCTCAGCAAAGCAATTCAAAATGAACAGAGTTAGTACAAAAATGGATGTCAGAAATAGAAACGGGATAAACCCATAAAGCCCAATTTTAGATGCCCGCTATTTGAACGTCGTTGCTATAAGTCTTATTTACCATCTCTAATGCTTATTGTTATTGATGGTAGCCCCTGTAGCCTCTCTCTAAAACAGAAGTATGTTCAACCACGAAATGCCATCAAAATAAATCGGACTTAAAAAAATGTTTTTGTACAAAAATCTTTTTTTTCTATATCTTCTGTTATTTCAATCCCAATCATGCTTATTGGAATCAACGGCGGCTATTTTCCGGCAATCTGCCGGTTATGTTTTTTTTGTGCACGCGCGGCAACTTGACTTGTGTTTTCACTATTTTTTTTTTACAATTCAAAGAATTTCAATTGTATTGGGGCATCGTCTTTTTACGACTCGAAGACGAGTGTTGGAGAAGTCCTTTTTTGGTAGTGGTATGAAGGTTTCTGCAAATTCATATGAATTTTACGCTAATTCGCCGGTTTTTCATGTATTTTACTGATTTTCGGACTAACTTTTGCGTATTTTAGACGATTTTTTGTTTTACTGGCTCAAATTGGCATTGAATAGACCCCTTCTACTTGAGCAAATTTTAGATAAAAATTGGTTAAAGTTTTGTGGATATGAATCACTTTCTTGTTGAGAAATATGACAAAAAAAATGCCAAAAATTGGAACTATTTCTCTTAATTTTTTTGCAGTTTTTCGTCTTTTTTCTGTTTTTTAGACAAGTTTCTCAGTCTACTATGAGTTGCCTTTTGTTTTGCGAGCTTCTGGATGCCCTATTGGCTGAAATGATTTTCTTTTGATTTATATGCTTTTTGTAATAATAAAAAAGTTATTAGCTTTTTCCAGTTTTTTAGTGCAAGTTGTTTGTAAGAGCTTTTTTTCATTTTTTGACTTCAAGTATTTTAAAAAACTCTCATAAGTGGATTTAGTAGGTACTAGTTGTTTTTAATAAGTAATTTTGGCAGAGATAGTTTTTTCGGGATCTCAATTTATGACAAACTCTGATCAGATTTTTCTTATCATATTTTAACAGATTTGATTTTCTTGTTTTCACTTTTATGTTTTATGGTTTTGTTTCAAGATAATCATAAATTAGTGGAGGCACGTTTTGTCTGATGAGTAATTGGATCGCGTTTAAACGGATTTACACTTCGAGTCGCTTCCGGAATTCTTCCCGCTATGTTTTTTTTAATCAATTTTATTCGGAGTGAATTATGAAGCATGAAATGAAACACGGAAAAAATTTGGGAGTGATTTTGTTGCTGAACAAAATGAAGAGTGGAGCGAAAAGAGAGTGGTTTTAGTTCATATCGCTGTTTTCTAGGGAGCGAGAAATTGAGGTGTGAAAAAAAATTCTGTAAGCGAGCGAAATTTTTTGTTCACGTGCATTTTTTCAATTTTTTTGGTTCAGATGTTTGGTTTTGATTTGTTTTAATTTAAGGCTGGTTGTGGCAGTGGTTTGAAGGTTTCTGGAAATTCATATGAATTTCATGCTAATTCGGAGATTTTTCATGTATTTGGCTGATTTTTGGTCTAATTTTTTGCGATTTTTTGATTGTTTTTTGTTTAACTGCCTAAAATGGGTATTGAAAAGAGTGCTGTTACTTGAGCAATTTTTAGATAACAATTTTTTGTTTTGTGGATATAAAGTTTTTTTGATTAGAAATATGACAAAAAAATTGCAAAATTTTAAATTATTTTTCTTAATTTTTTTTGGTGTTTTTCTTTTGTTGATTTTTATACATATTTGTTAGCCTATTATGACTTGCCTATTATTTTGCGATTGTCTGGATACCCTTTTAGCTGAAAGGATTTGTTCTTTGGATTTATGTGTTTTTGGAATATTAAAAAACTTTTTAACCTTTACCAGTTTTTCAGTCCAAGTTATTTGTAAGAGCTTATTTCTTCATGATTTGGCTTCCAGTATTTAGAAAAAAAATCTTATGAGTGGGTATTTGTAGATACTAGTTGTTTTGATGAAGTAATGTTGGCAGAGTTAGGTATTCCGGGGTCTCAATTTATGACAAAATTTGATCAGATTTTATCGTCTTCTAACAGGTTTGATTTTCTTGTTTTTACTTTTTTGTATTATGATTTTATTTCAAGATAATCCTTAATCAGTGGAAACAAGTTCTGTCTGATGAGTAGTCGAATTGCGTTTAAGTGGATTTCCACCCCGATTCGTTTCAGGTGTTTTTCCGGCTATGTTTTAAGATGTGTTCACACATTTTCATTATTTTTGAAGTCAAATTGGAGTAGTAATTTTGGTCACGCCGAAACAGGAAGTGGAGCGAAAAAGCGAGTGGTTTTGCGGCGTGAAATTTTTTCGCTCTAATTTTAAAGTAGAGTAAGAATACGGCGTTTGAACAAAAATTCGCTTTATCGGTAGTGGTTTTTTGTTCACATGCGGCAATTTTATTTTTGTTTTTACTGTTTTTTTCAATCTTTTGGATCAGATTTTTTTTTCTAAATGGTTTTCCCAATCCATTCATAGTTCAATCTAGGCCTAGTTTTTTTTTAATCAAATTTATATTGCTCGCTATTGGTTTTTTGTTCTCGCAACATTTTGACATTGATTTTCTGTTTTTGTTTTTTTGATCTGATTTTTTTGGAAATCGTTTTCCAAATTCACTCATAGTCCGTTCTAGATCTAGTTTTTTGTTTAGTCAATAAAAATTCTTTGAATTTTACGTCAGGACTTGTCGTGCTATGTTTTTAAATTTTTATTGAGATTTTTTAAATGGTTTTTCCTGGTTGTTCCTGGTCAATTATAGATCTAATTTTTTTGTTTAGTCAATGAGAACTTGTAGCTTGGAACATCTTTTTGCTGTTTTTGTCCAGATTTTTTTGCAGCTATGTTTTTTGTGACTTCCTACTCTCTTTAACGGCACGTGACTTCTCATTCTCACTATTGTGCAGAAGCTTTTAAGTCACTGCGTAACCTTCAAGCGTACAAACCAGTCCAATAATTTTAAAGTAAGATTCTAGTAAGATTTGTTTCAAGATCATTGCTTAAACAACCAACGTCACGACCGTTTTCAAGAAATGCTCGCCATTTAGATATCGATTCGTAACTCTTCTCGTTCCATTCGTTAAACAAGAAAAATTGAAGCAGGGAAAAGAATAAGTTTGTATGTTCAAAATTGTATGTTGTCTGGAAAAGGAATTTTATTTTTTGCTGTTAATTCAAATCTCAAGCATTTTGAATTATTAATTTCACATTGTCTTTTTTGAATGAATCTTAGCGGAAATGGCATCCGAATAAAAAACAAGCGTTTATCATTTTCCGCTTTTTTGATCCTGTCTCATTACCTCATCAGGGGCCTTTTGGAAGGCATTTTTTACACTGGTTATTACACGTCAAAACTCACTCTGCTTGAAATATACCGTATAACTTGTCAGCGCTCCTCAGTGTGATTTCTTGACCGGTCGAACATTTTGTCTGATTTTTTTTATTACCTTGCGCATCGATTTTTTAATTATTGCTCTCGAACGAAGTTAAGCAATTATTGTAAACGCGCGTTTCTTTATGTTAATTTTCTGCTCGACCGTTTCTGCGCGTTTGAGAAAAACAATTTCGAGGTGTGAAGGGCGGTCTGTCTTAATAGTTTGACCCCCTCTGTCACCCTCCCTCCCCCCCTCCCCCCCCCCCAAAAAAAAAACCGTCCACCCTCCTCCAAACCAGCGATTTGGACCCCCTCTCGTCCAGCTCTCCCACAACCCAACCCGCGTCACTTGACCCCCCCCCCCCCCCTCCTCACTGCACTCACACCCAACTGATGCATCTCTAAGTCGTAGCTGGCTACTACCGAGGTCCTCCGCTCACCAGTCGTTTGAGAGCAATCGACCGATGTTAGTCGGCTAGGCTTGTGGGTTTATGTCTGTTATTTTATTTTTTGAACAAGTAAGATTTATTGGTATTACTGAGCCGAAGTGACGAAGTGACTTTGTTTTTGTGACTGCCAACAAAGACAGCCAGTATTAAGAAACAATAAATTTTCAATGTGAAGCGAAAATTAATGCATAAATCCTTTGATTTTCCTGAAGCTTAGATGAGAAATGGTGCTTGACTAATAAAACAAGCATTCTTTGATCAATAAATTATGGAAAACAATCCATTGCTAAAATCAGAACTGAGACCGAATATGGCGAGAAGCGAAGTCAAGTTGACAATTAACTTGCTCATCATGACTATGGTCATCAGCACAACATCTCATCAATTTACGAAATCAAATATCAGAAGTTTATTTCTTTTTGCACACACGAAGTTGGTTTTTCTTGCAATTTGTTGTTTTTGTTCTCCCTTTGGTCAGGTGAGAACAAAAGTTCGTAATATTTCGTTCTCAAATTTCAATGATATCTATCTTTAAAAATCATTAATGAGTAAATCTTTAATTAGCGTGTGATTGTTTTAGAAGTAACATATTGCTGAACGACTCAATGCTAGCTGGCCTGGCAATTTACGAACCAAAAACTTTCAAATCCTTAGTCGAAATTGCAGCGCGAAGGCAAACAGCCGAGCCAGACCCTGATTGGTGGAAATTAATTCCTGAAGAATCACAACAGACAGATTATGATGATAATTTCAGAGAAAATCAGGAGACATTAAAACTGAGGTTGAATCAAGATTCTTTGGAGCGAACTCAAGTTGATATCCCAAATTATTGTCCTAAATGAAAAAAGAAAAAAACTGTTTTAATCAATTTTTTAACGAAAAATTTTTTGGATCTTTTTGCTGTTGCATTTTGGTGCGCAAGTCAGTACTAATGAGTTTGTTGCTCACAAACTACTTAGTTCGATTTCAATTTAGACCTCAACATGGAACATCTCTATCGGGTGAGTTCTAGAGGTTGTTGTTGTAGCCGGGAACACAATTTCTGTCAGCAGTTTGAGGTATCTGAACGCACAGGGTCCCTGCGTTGTCTTCCGCTTCTCATATGGCTACTCTCGCCGTATTCAGCAAAACATCGTCAAGAGTCCTAGAGGTGGATCACACTGAGTCATAGAGGGAGACATCATTTTTTTCATGTCAGAGTCGCACGAATCGTTACTGGTTACCGAGAGGCAGAGTCATTGGTTTTGAAGCTTTAACGGCTGCGATAGCTATCATTGGCTTTTTCTGGTTATTTAACGACTCAAAGAGAATTGGACTCAAAGAATCGGACTCAGACGTATTGGAGAAGTTTCTTTTTTGTAACCAATTTTACGCAGAGTTAATTTGAAGCTGGAATTGAAACCAGTGAAAACATTAAAGTGGTTTAGTTGCTGAACAAGTTGCAGAGTGGAAAGAAGAAATTATTTTGTTCATACCGCTGTTTCAAAAGCGCGAGAAATTGCTGTGATAGAAAATTTAATCTAAAAAGCGTCTATGGAAGCATTTTTGGCAACGTGGTGTTTTTTCAAGCAGTGACTGTTTTTTTCAGTTGAGCTTTGAATAGGCTATAATTAATTGCTCTCAAAGTTTGTTGCAATTATATTAGTCCTGTCGGTCTTTTTATGCGATTTTTCGCTTGACCAATTTTTCGTCTGACGCATTCGACTTTTTGTCCTCAAAAACGGGATAAACAGGTAGCGCCCAGCGGGCATTAAGTGCTCTTAGAGCCTTTCAGCTTTGTTTCAGCTCAAACTTTTTTGGAGACTTATGGTTATGGTATGAAGGGCGGTGCTTAGAGGTTGAGACCCCCAACCCATTGTTGCCCCCCATCAGCCCCTGGTGTACCCCCCCCCCCCGTGGCTAGCTACTGACGAAGCAAACCGCTCGCCGGTTGTTTGAGAGCAATTCGTCCGACGTTAGTCGGTTATGTTTAAAATAATTTAAAGAGCTATTAGAAATAGGTGTAAAAAAGATTATCATACCGCGAGGGCAAAATTTTTGATTGTCTGCGTTTTCACGAAGTTTGCTATAGTGTAAACTGTTTTTAGATTGAGGTTTAAATACGCTATATTCCTAATTTTTCGCTTTTTTTAATTTTGTTTTTGCGAAGTAATACAATTCATTGTTATGGTTTTTCAGCTATTTTGCGAACTTTTAGCGTTATGTTTGCAATTTTCTGAGCAGTGTCTTGTTTTATTGCATTCTTTAGGAATCGATTAGACTGCTGATTCTCGCAAAAAATAGTTACATTTTGAGTGCACTTGGCTTAAAAGAGTGTTTTGGGAGAGCAATATGAAAAACAAAATGAGATACTTGTAACTATTTTGGGTCACTTTTTGGAAGTGCTCATTTTTTGAGGTTGAAATTTTTTGGATCTAATATTGTGTTCTGAGCATTCTAAATATGAGAAAGGAGAGGTTTTCTTTATTAGGTAGAGTTATATATAAAGAAATAACAGATTTTTTATTTATACAATTTCTTCGTTAAAATTTTGGGCTCATTTTTTGTCAGGTATTGCAATTTTAACTTTCTGTACTTTCTATGAGTAGTTGGCTCTAGTGCTCTAAAAGAGTACTTTCTTTGGTCGTGACGACTCCTCAAATTCCGACCGTAATTTTTCTCATCAGGTTCTCTTAATATAAAGTAGTAGGTGTTAAGGCGTTGTTTTGACTAAAAGTGAAAATGGGCAAAGTTTTGCTGCTGAAAACATCTTGCTGCTGAATACAAAGTTTGCTGCTGAAAACATTTTTTTGTGGAGCGAGTGAAGTTTTTTTTCATTCAGTTCGCCAGTTGAGTTAACTCCTTGAATTTGAATAGTCCTTTTTTGACAGAATAAGGGATGCAGCTAACGTTTTTAGCCGTGTTTCTGTTCAATTGAGAAATTAGTTTTGCTTAGTTAGAGAATTGTTTTATCGGACCAGTCAGTTATATCCAACCCTAAGAAGAACTTGTTACAGCGTTTTTGATAGCGACCAATAATGTGTTCAATGCTATTTTTGGCCTGAAAAATTTTAAATTGAATTTTGACCGGTTTTTGTCTTTATTCTTTTAATATCTTAAACGGAATTTTTGTGGTCAATAAAATAATAACCATTAATTTCCGTCATTCTGATTAGCTGCTTTTAGCTTCTAGTGCGTTCTCAAAGAATGTGTATGGTTTATTCAATTTGCTGAACTAGCAAGGCTGGAAATAGTAATAAATTATTTTTTTGTGGCGTGATATGATACTGAAGTATTTTTTCATCTTAAAACGCAATTTTTTGTGATCAAAATAAATTATAAAGGGCTTTGTTTAAATTAACCATTTTTTGTTGGAGAAAACGTGAGCTCGTTTTCTTTAGTAAATGTTTAGCAACTATTCTATTCCGTGCCAACTGCTAAGTGAGCTATAACTTTTACCCACCTCAGGTGCCACTCAATTTTTTGTTTT
>NW_027452681.1:0-1000 GCF_964194025.1 Convolutriloba macropyga | reverse complement strand
GTGCACCTGCCGGAGGGGCTGGGAGGCTTCAGCGAGGGCGCTGGGCATAAGCTGCCGGACGGCGCCGCTGCTGCCTGCAGCGGGCTTCTGCTGGCTCAGAGGGTCAGTGCTTCGCGGGGGGAGGTGGCAGTGGGCGGCCTGCCTGCCACCGTGGCCCTGGCCAGGCTGCTGATGGCAGAGGCCAACTGCGATGAGCTCTGCCAGCACTGCTTGGCCACAAGAGCTTTCCTGCCTTCAAGCCCTCCGCCACCTAGTGCGGGCGGCACGCAGCGGATCACACAGACGGCGGTGAGGCGTGTCCGGTTTGGGAGCGATGCTGCTTGGGAGGTGGCTCGGGACCACCTGGAGGCGGCTCTGCTGTGCGTCACAGTGCGCGGCAAGGCGTTGCACCTGCCGAGTGTGCACAGCCCCGCTCACGTGGGCGACTCACTCAGTGTGTGGGAGGCAGTGCAGCTGTGGAAGCACGCCGACACAAGGCTCGGTGGCTCTAGCATGAAGGCGCCAACCGGGGCGGAGGCGGAGGGGGGGGGGGGGTGAGTTTTCGGCAAACCTTTGATTTGTAGCGGTACACACCCTCGATTTGTAGATATGTACACTTAATCCTACAGTAGACACCACTATGGGCAGGAGACCATACCCACTAGTAGCAGCAGCAGCAGCAGCAGTAGTAGTCCGTGTAGCAGTTCAGCGCCTGGTGGCAAGCGCTAGAGATACGCAGGGCACGTCAAGGGCGATCGCCTGCATAGCCGACTGAATAACCTGCCCTGATATGCAGGGCACTGTAATTGTACAGTAGCAATCCCGGCGACGTGGGTCTAATGTTAAAAACAGACACAATGGTCTCCACAGCGAGAGGTCTTCGGGTTCAACTCTCGCTTTCATGCATACAGGCCCAATTCAGCGGGGCGGGGGGGGGGGGGGGGGGCCCTCACAAGTGAAGCCTTTGATGTTACAATTGAGACTTTGCATAGCTCCCGGGATCGGTGCCCCATCCACAAGA
>NW_027452680.1:0-17140 GCF_964194025.1 Convolutriloba macropyga | reverse complement strand
CTCCCGCCGTTTACCCGCGCTTATTTGAATTTCTTCACTTTGACATTCAGAGCACTGGGCAGAAATCACATTGCGTCAACACCGTTTCACCAGCCATCGCAATGCTTTGTTTTAATTAAACAGTCGGATTCCCCTTGTCCGAACCAGTTCAGAGTTCGAGTGTTTTTTGTGCAACAGAATAGACCTAAAGCATATCAGCTAGCAGTCAAACCAAACGCCAACAACCCGAAGGCCATCGCACGCTTTAGCAGACCGAAGCGTCAAACTAAAGGCTTGTTACACCCACTCCTCAGAGCCAATCCTTCTTCCGAAGGTACGGATCTATTTTTGCCGACTTCCCTTATCTACACTGTTCCAAGACCAGAGGCTTTTCACCTTGGGGACCTGATGCGGTAATCGGTACGATTCACTCTCCTGACATCTGCT
The DNA here is from genome assembly GCF_964194025.1 of Convolutriloba macropyga. Classification (NCBI taxonomy): domain Eukaryota; kingdom Metazoa; phylum Xenacoelomorpha; order Acoela; family Convolutidae; genus Convolutriloba; species Convolutriloba macropyga. The sequence goes on along the minus strand of NW_027452680.1, from coordinate 16,714 downwards.
AAGCCAAACTTTTATGTGCCACCAAGGAACAATTGGGACACAGCAAATGCTGCTGTGCTCTTGCACGCTTCGAGCCTTATCTCTGATTGAATCAATTCCAAGGACTCTACAACGTGTTATAAAGAAAAGATAACTCTTCCCCAAGGTCCCAATGACAAAGTTCGACCTCAATGACGTTGCCGTCTCAATGCCAGGAGAGTAAGTTCGGGAATTTTAACCCGATGCTCTTTCGAGACTCAGCAGTTTTCAAGAAACCACTATTCAAGACTTTGGCATTAGCCTGTCTTTTAGAATCGACTAACTCATGTGCAAACGCTGTTCACATGAAAGCCTTTCCCGCTTCAGTCCTCAAAGTTCTCATTTGAGTACTTGCTACTTCCACCAAGATCTGCTCCATTGATCGCTTCGCGCATACACTTGCGTGCATACTTTAGCGCAATCAATGTGTCCCTCCTACACATGAATATCATTTTTGAGCTGGTGAGGCTCTTTTTCTCTAATCTAACTTGCGTTAGATATTGATATTCATGGTTGGGTATAGGCCACGAGCTCTAGTGCCATCCATTTTCAGGGCTGATTGATTCGGCAGGTGAGTTGTTACACACTCCTTAGCGGATTTCAACTTCCATGACCACCGTCCTGCTGTCAGTATCAATCAACACCTTTTGTGGTGACTCATGAGCAAGTAGTTAGGCGCCTTAACCCAACTTTTGGTTCATCCCACATCGCCGGTTCTGCTTACCAAAAGCGGCCCACAAAAAGCTTGCATTCATAGTCCAAGTGCAATTAAGTCACAAGGACATCTCACCGATTTATAGTTTGAGAATAGGTGAAGGAAAAATTTTCCCCCATTCCTCTAATCATTCGCTTTAACCGATGAAATTGCTTTGCGAAGATTTTTCAATCTTGCTCAAGCTTTTGCTATCCTGAGGGAAACTTCGGAGGAAACCAGCTACTAGATGGTTCGATTAGTCTTTCGCCCCTATGCTCAGGTCAGACGATCGATTTGCACGTCAGAACCGCTTCGGGCTTCCACCATGGTTTCCCGTGGCTTCGCCCTGCCCAAGCATAGATCACCATCTTTCGGGTCGTGTGCTACTTGCTCTGGATCAGTCATGCAATAAGAGCAAAACCGTCCGTGGTTGCGGGACACCGAATCGGCGCCCTCACCACACAAAGTAGTGCAATTCATAAAAATTACACTGTTCACTTTCATTTCGCGTGTGCGCTTTCAATGAGCGACAACACTTGCAAGCAACTCACACTCCTTGGTCCGTGTTTCAAGACGGGCTGTAGAGAGCATTGAATAGGAAGTTGAGGTCAGACAGGCAATCAAGATCAATTTATCTCATTTTGTTTAGAATCAACAAGAAGAATTCCGAGGAAAACTTCTGCTCGATTCATTAACAAGATTTGCCAAAAGACGACAACTACACTACTCGGTAGCCGAGAATATAATATCAAGGCATTGAGTATGGTAACGCTCACTCCAGTTCCCCTTCAACAGTTTCACGTACTTTTCACTCTCTCTTCAGAGTGCTTTTCAACTTTCCCTCACGGTACTTGTTTACTATCGGTCTCGCTTTATAATTAGCTTTTGGAGAGACATATCTCCAGCTTCGAGTTGCACTTTCAAACAACTCTACTCATAGGAATGAGCCATTATGACTGGTATCGAAAATGACCTTTACAGGATTTTCACCTTCTTTGATGCTACTTTCCAGTAGACATCAGGACAAATTCACCAGTCTAAGCATCAAACCATACCGGACACCGAGAAATGTTGCCATTTCTCTTCCCGATGAGCTTTTCCCTGTTCATTCGCCATTACTAAGGGATTCTCAGTTGATTTCTTTTCCTCCCCTTACTGATATGCTTAAGTTAAGGGGGTTCTCTCGCCCAATTCAGGTTATGTAGTTGATTGTCTCTTAATTGGTTCACTGACCAATATGAGACAGAAACCGATTCAGCAGTTTTGTTCGCTACTACTATCAAACACAGGTCGAAGTTTCCATTCAGTCATTAATTCCAACTTTCAAATGTTGTTGTTTCAGCTTTCGCTTACTAGAAGCAACATAATACTCGCTGCAATACAGACCTCGGGAAACCCTCACCGTGAATAAGGTTCACTCACATATTTCACTACATTTTGCGTGGGATTGGAGATGAGGCTACTCGTTCTTGCTCAGTACTAGGCTGAAAATTAACGAAACTTCGTTACAAACGTTCACATGTTGATGTTTCCGCTTTCGCGTACTCGAAACAACATAATACTAGTCTTTGTAATTTAGTTTCATAATTTCAACTGTTCTCATGCAGAATTTTTGCTCATTCTTATCCCAAATTTTGACCTGGCTACTAGTTACACTCCTTGTACTTATTGCAAAATGACCACAAATTTCAACAGCTTTCACATGTTGCTGTTTCGGCTTTCGCTTACTACAGTCAACATAATACTCGTTGCAAAATAAGTGCTCGGCATCTGCAATTTTCCAAAGACGAAGTTTCGCCAGTTCAATTTTCGCTCGCCAATTATGGCTACTAATTCACACGGTACTGAGCTCAACAACATTAAATTTGTTCAGCAAGACTTTCACATGTTGATGTTTTGGCTTTCGCCTACTAGAAGCAACATAATACTCGTCTTGTTAGCTCATTCAATGAGAATAGCTTTTCCCGTTGAGAATTTTTGCCTTCAATTGGCGTTGTAGTGAGTTTGGCTACTCAGATCACCAAATACTTGTGACAATTCGAACCAGAAATGTTTTCAATTTTCACATGCTGATGTTTCGGATTCAACCTACTAGAAGCAGCATAATACTTGTATTCAACAATTTCTGTATCAAATCCCAGTTTTCTCTGGTGCATCTTTGCCAAACTATTCCAAACTGCCTGAGTCTGAATACCAATTACAGGTACTAGTAAATGCACGTTACTAAGGACTATATAGTTCTAGGTTACTGTACACAACGACGTTCACATGTTGATGTTTCAGCTGCCGCTTACTAGAAACAACATAATACTTATCGTGCATACCTTTCCATAACTTGTCCTTTTCAGATGCATTAGTTTCCCTTTGTCTTGGCTTCTACAGTCAGACTGGCTACTAGTAACAGCACAGTACTAATCACATATCGTTCTACAGTTTGCAGACAACTTTCACATGTTGATGTTTCAGCTTTCGCCTACTAGAAACAACATAATACTCGCTGTATACATTTGTAGTTCTCTATGTAACTTTCATGTGAAGAAGTTTCGCCAGTCTTTTTGACTGTCTCAAATCTGAGTCATGCTTAGGCTACTAGTTGCTTCATAGTACTTATCGCCTCGAGATCATTGAACAAAACTTGATTTTCACATGTTGCTGTTTCAGCTTCCGCTTACTAGAAACAACATAATACTAGTCTCATTAAGTTCCGTCTCTTTGCAATTTTCTTATGAAGAAAATTCGCCATCACAATGACTCCAGCAGTTCTTGATCAAGGAATGCAATCATTGATCAGAATGCTATTATTTGAATCGGTTCTGCTTTAAGTGTTCCAATTTTATTGGAAGCACCAACAATAGAACATCAATGTGTTCAATCGAGAGTTATATAACCCTGAATCGGACGCAGTCAACAGCCGAAGCCGAGACCGCCTTTTGCGTTAGAGAGGTCGGTAAACAAATCTTGCGATTCATACCGAATTAACACATATAGCTGTGCTCCTCTTCGTAAAGCGAGCCAAGTGATCCCCTGTTGAAGGATGTATTTGGACCAATCTAGTAGCATTTGGTTTCCAACAAGCTCTCCCAAGTTAGCTTACTTATTGGGCTTTTCAACCAATTCGGTTGGCTACAAGCATCATCAAAGTACTAGCCACAGTTTGATCGCAAAATTCTACGACTTTCACATGTTGATGTTTCGGCTTGCGCTTAGCCTACTATAAGCAACATAATACTAGTCATATCATAGAGCGTGATCAGCTTGTGACGTTCTCATGATGAAGTTTCACCAACAGTGTCTCACTTCGAGCTTAAATCCAGCTACTAGTAACTACACAGTACTGACTGCAACGATAACTTTTATCTATACCTTTCACATGCTGCGCTTTCGGCCAGGGCCTACTAACGTCAACATAATACTCGATATAAACTTTTGTTCATGATGCAGCTTCCCCATGCAGAAGTTTCGCCTTCAAATGCTCTCTTGGCCATATGACGTAAGAAAAGGTTACTAGTAACATCACAGTACTAGCCACAGTTTGATTGCAAAATTCTACGACTTTCACATGTTGATGTTTCGGCTTGCGCTTAGCCTACTAGAAGCAACATAATACTAGTCATATCATAGAGCGTGATCAGCTTGTGACGTTCTCATGATGAAGTTTCACCAACAGTGTCTCATTTCGAGCTTAAATCCAGCTACTAGTAACTACACAGTACTGACTGCAACGCTAACTTTTATCTATACCTTTCACATGCTGCGCTTTCGGCCAGGGCCTACTAACGTCAACATAATACTCGATATAAACTTTTGTTCATGATGCAGCTTCCCCATGCAGAAGTTTCGCCTTCAAATGCTCTCTTGGCCATATGACGTAACACAAGGTTACTAGTAACATCACAGTACTAGCCACAATTTGATCGCAAAATTCTACGACTTTCACATGTTGATGTTTCGGCTTGCGCTTAGCCTACTATAAGCAACATAATACTAGTCATATCATAGAGCGTGATCAGCTTGTGACGTTCTCATGATGAAGTTTCACCAACAGTGTCTCACTTCGAGCTTAAATCCAGCTACTAGTAACTACACAGTACTGACTGCAACGATAACTTTTATCTATACCTTTCACATGCTGCGCTTTCGGCCAGGGCCTACTAACGTCAACATAATACTCGATATAAACTTTTGTTCATGATGCAGCTTCCCCATGCAGAAGTTTCGCCTTCAAATGCTCTCTTGGCCATATGACGTAAGAAAAGGTTACTAGTAACATCACAGTACTAGCCACAGTTTGATTGCAAAATTCTACGACTTTCACATGTTGATGTTTCGGCTTGCGCTTGCCTACTAGAAGCAACATAATACTAGTCATATCATAGAGCGTGATCAGCTTGTGACGTTCTCATGATGAAGTTTCACCAACAGTGTCTCATTTCGAGCTTAAATCCAGCTACTAGTAACTACACAGTACTGACTGCAACGCTAACTTTTATCTATACCTTTCACATGCTGCGCTTTCGGCCAGGGCCTACTAACGTCAACATAATACTCGATATAAACTTTTGTTCATGATGCAGCTTCCCCATGCAGAAGTTTCGCCTTCAAATGCTCTCTTGGCCATATGACGTAACACAAGGTTACTAGTAACATCACAGTACTAGCCACAATTTGATCGCAAAATTCTACGACTTTCACATGTTGATGTTTCGGCTTGCGCTTAGCCTACTAGAAGCAACATAATACTAGTCATATCATGGAGCGTGATCAGCTTGTGACGTTCTCATGATGAAGTTTCACCAACAGTGTCTCATTTCGAGCTTAAATCCAGCTACTAGTAACTACACAGTACTGACTGCAACGATAACTTTTATCTATACCTTTCACATGCTGCGCTTTCGGCCAGGGCCTACTAATGTCAACATAATACTCGATATAAACTTTTGTTCATGATGCAGCTTCCCCATGCAGAAGTTTCGCCTTCAAATGCTCTCTTGGCCATATGACGTAACACAAGGTTACTAGTAACATCACAGTACTAGCCACAATTTGATCGCAAAATTCTACGACTTTCACATGTTGATGTTTCGGCTTGCGCTTAGCCTACTAGAAGCAACATAATACTAGTCATATCATAGAGCTTGATCAGCTTGTGACATTCTCATGATGAAGTTTCACCAACAGTGTCTCATTTTGAGCTTAAATCCAGCTACTAGTAACTACACAGTACTGACTGCAACAATAACTTTTATCTATACCTTTCACATGCTGCGTTTTCGGCCAAGGCCTACTAACGTCAACATAATACTCGATATAAAATTTTGATCATGATGCAGCTTTCCCATGCAGAAGTTTCGCCTTCAAATGCTCTCTTGGCCATATGACGGAACACCAGGTTACTAGTAACATCACAGTACTAGCCACAGTTTGATTGCAAAATTCTACGACTTTCACATGTTGATGTTTCGGCTTGCGCTTAGCCTACTAGAAGCAACATAATACTAGTCATATCATAGAGCGTGATCAGCTTGTGACGTTCTCATGATGAAGTTTCACCAATAGTGTTTCATTCGAATTGGTTCTGCTTTAAGCTCTCCAATTGTTTTGGATGAACCAGTTTTGCCCTTCGAAGCCACTTTTGTGAGCTTTTGTGGGTCTTTACCAAGAGGATATACCTCAAGGCCTCTTTCAATTCCTTTAAGTTCTTTCAACTCCTTTACAGTTTCTAGGTTCACATAGCTGCAAACCTTATTTCTAGTTTTAAGTCTGGCCAACTTGGGGAGAGTTGGTGCAGACCGTGACCAATTCTAGTAGGATGCCACAACAAGAATGTGATCAACTTAGCTTGTCGATGAACCTGCCCCACATTCAAACAACTCTATCGCCTTTTCCTCGTATAGTTATATGCGAGGGCCTCTCATAGAGAGCGCTGTTAGCAACCTTTTCCACATAGACGATAAAGTTGTGAGTGTTTTGCACATGGCTGTTGTCATCACCACGTGACGAGTCAACTCAGCTTGACTCTCTACACTCCGACAAGCTTTGCACATACGCCTTTAGTTCAGTATGTGTCTTTAATCTGACTCCGGTGCCTCAAGCCGGAAAAATTGTCAGATTATGATCATTATCGGTTAGTCATCCCGATGCAAGATCGTATCGTACTGTCTTTGTCTACCTCCAGATTCCGAAGAACAGGAGGAGACTCTCCCAGACCTACATATCTGGGAGAATGTTCAGAGGGCGAGAAGCTGTGGATTACTCTCCCCTAAGAACTGACTAAACTTTACCCTCGTCCAAGGTAAGTTTATTTTAGCTAGCCTTCTATGTAAAGGATCTGAGGCTAAGCTGTGTTTTTTCGAGCCTTTGGCTCGGAGCAAGTTCAGTGGGCGCCCCGAGTAGCTCAACTCTTTCCCACTGAACAGCGCAACGCTCTGTCACTCGCTGGGATTTTTGCGTGTCGGTTCTAACCACGCGACTTGTGGACCTTTTTAGGCCTTTCTCATTCACAAGTCTATAGCTGGGCTTCTATAACCCAGCTTCTGAGATCTAGATAGCTGCAGTTCTGCTAGGCTGCTTTTGCTAACTAGTCTCCCTTTAAGCAGTCCCTTGCCATGACTGCTGAACTATGTATCCACACAAGTAGTTTTTGAGCTCGATACATAATTCGAGATTGGTTGCCAAGCAATCTCTAGCGACAGAGCGTCATGCGCACTACAGACATGGCCTCTACCAGCAGCCATGCCCGAAGGAATCAATCACTGATCCTTCCGCAGGTTCCCCTACGGAAACCTTGTTACGACTTTTACTTCCTCTAGACAATTAAGCTCGATCCGCTTCATCCCGTTGCCGGAGACCGAAGTCCCAACAGTAGGAATTTGCAATTCTTGCTTAACTATCCAATCAGTAGTAGCGACGGGCGGTGTGTACAAAGGGCAGGGACGTAATCCCTATGAGTTGTTGACTCATAAGTACCAGGAATTCCTGGTTCACGTCTGCAAGTTACAACAGACGATCCCCTTGAAGCGCTGTACTTTTCTCTGATTGCCCAGTCCATTTCGGACCAAGGGCTGAGTACTCAATCTAAAAGTACACAGTGTAGCGCGCGTGCAGTCCAGAACATCTAAGGGCATCACAGACCTGTTATAGCCTCACTTCATCTGCGGTATTTAATTCCGCATAGTTCCTCTAAGAAGTGTTTGAATTCACATATAGTGAATTTCATTATTTAGATGGAGAAGATCTCGTTCGTTATCGGAATTAACCAGACAGATCACTCCACTAACTAAGAACGGCCATGCACCACCGCCCATATAATCATGAAAGATATTCAATCTGTCAATCCTTAAGATGTCTGGACCGGGTGAGTTTTCCCGTGTTGAGTCAAATTAAGCCGCAGGCTCCACTCCTGGTGGTGCCCTTCCGTCAATTCCTTTAAGTTTCGATTTTGCAACCATACTTCCCCCGGAACCAATAAACTTTGGTTTCCCGGTTAATCTCTTGCCAAGTCAAGATCGACTTTGACAAATTGTAGGTTGGTATAGTTTATGGTCAGAATTACGAGGGTATCTAATCCTCTTCAATACTCTGACTTTCGTTCTTGATTAATGAAAACATTCTTGGCAAATGCTTTCGCAGTAGTTTGTCTTGCCACGATCCAAGAATTTCACCTCTAACGTAGCAATACAAATGCCCCCGTCTGTTCCTTTCAATCATTACCGCACTCAGCCAACCGGCATCAATCGAGTAGCGGGTCATTCTCCATTATTCCATGCTTTATTATTCGATCCCAAAGGATGCTTTGAACACTCTAATTTTCTCAGGGTGAAAACACCGTTTCCACAGTTCGTCACATTTAAGTGCAAACTATTTCTTCGATGCGAAGGATGAGCGGAACGAGTCAACAGATTTAACTGAAGACCATGTTGCCGTTCTACTCAAACAGATCCAACTATGAGCTTTTTAAACGCAGCAACTATTGCATACGCTTGTAGAGGCTGGTATTACCGCGGCTGCTGGCACCAGACTTGCCCTCTACTCGTTCATCAATGGAGCTTTTAAGTCCATTCCATTCTGATTACAAACCATAAAGGTTCATATCATTATTTCTAGTCACTACCTCCTCGTGCGGAGAGTGGGTAATTTGCGTGCCTGCTGCCTTCCTTGGATGTGGTAGCCGTTTCTAAGGCTCCCTCTCCGGAATCGAACCCTGATTCCCCGTTACCCGTCACAACCATGGTAGTCCGTTACACTACCATCATAGGTTGATAGGTCAGAAATTCGGAAGTTCCGTCCCCAAGCCGAAGCTATCTGGGATCTTTCAGTTACTAGGACTCATCACGGGATGTGTCTGTACTTAGCAAATCACCCGGTGTAGTCTTGTAAAAGTCTCCGACAGTGTCGGACAATCAGCATGCATTAGCTGCAGGGTTACCGCAGTTATTCATTTAGCTTGCAAATCAACTAATAGATAGTAACTGATTTAATGAGCCATTCGCGGTTCCACTTTTTCAAGCTTCGCTTGCACATGCATGGCTTAGTCTTTCAGACAAGCATATGGCAACTGACAGGATCAATCAGTTTAATTGTACTTTGAACAATCTTTCGATTTGTTCGAATTTAGAAAGACATAGCCTTGCGGCCTCGTCAATCTTGCTTTGAGCTTTTTAAATCACGAAGAGTTTCAATGCATGCTTTGGCATGGCTACTAGTTACTACACAGTACTCTACACACTTAGAGTTACCCACGATTACACATTTCACATGCTGATGTTTCGGCTCGCGCGTACTAGAAACAGCATAATACTATGTGTACTGGTAGATAGCGCTCTGTGAGCATTTCCCATGAGCAGGTTTTGCCCTCCAAATCTCTGTTCTACTGTTACCAATACCGGCTAACAACTGTATCATACTAGGGAGAATTGACTCATGATTTAAAAACCAGATGTTCACATGTCGATGTTTCGGCTCTCGCCTACTAGAAACAACATAATACTAGTCTGTTAAAAATCTCAATCACGCCGCCTCTTCAGATACAGAAGTTTTACCTTTTATTGGTTAGAGAACAGCTTTCCAGCTGTCGACATGGTTACTAGTAACAACACCGTACTCAACACAAAAACTTTTCAACTTCACAACTTTCACATGCTGATGTTTCTGCTTTCGCATACTAGAAACAGCATAATACTTATTGTTTTGTCAAGTAATTTGTGTGTCTTTCCCATGTGAAGTTTCACCGGTCAACAATGTTTCCCTGACCAATTACGGCTACTAGTAGCTGTATAATACTAGGGAAAATGATTGAGGATTTAATATCAGATTTTCACATGTTGATGTTTCGGCTTTCGCCTACTAGAAACAACATAATACTAGTCTGCTAAGAAATCTCGCTCAAATTGCCTTTTCACATACAGAAGTTTCACCTTCTATTGGTTAGAGAACAGTTCTCAGCTGTCGACATGGTTACTAGTAACAACATCGTACTCAACACAAAAATTCTTCAACTTCACAACTTTCACATGCTGATGTTTCTGCTTTCGCGTACTAGAAACAGCATAATACTTATTGCTTTGTCAAGAAGTGTGTGTGTCTTTCCCATGCGAAAGTTTCACCGGTCAGCAATAATTGCCGTGTCCAATTAAGGTTACTCATAGCTGTATAATACTAGGGAAAATGATTGAGGATTTAATATCAGATTTTCACATGTTGATGTTTCGGCTTTCGCCTACTAGAAACAACATAATACTAGTCTGCTAATAAATCTCGCTCAAATTGCCTTTTCACATACAGAAGTTTCACCTCTTCTTGGTCACTGTACAGATGATGCTGTCTGTTCTTTATTTGGTTCTGCTTATTATAAGGAGGGGCATCACTCCTTCCTCCTTGGTTTGCATGCATTAAGCCTGCTTTGTGAAAAGCGTATCTTTCTAGCTTTTCTTCGCCTTACTCGAGTAGGACGATACAATCCAGACATTAGTCAGTCTTGGTGTAAAGTCACTGAGTATTATTCGGTTCTGCTTTATTCAGCAATATGCTGTATAATTGTTGTAATTTGCGAACATATTTGTTCTCAGTTCCGAACTACTAGCGACGACAGATTACCAGCGGTCATGAGCCATCAAGGTAGTTCTTTGGTGCATCAAGTAGAGAGGTGCCATCAAACAACACTTCCCTAATAATGCTACACACATAGAATTTGCTACAGTGCAGCTTTTTACTTTGCAAAATTTGCGCACAAATTTTGCATAGAATAAATGAAATGTTTTATCAAGATTTTTAGATCCCCTCCCTTGAGAGAACGTTACTCCTTTAAGTGAACACCCCGCGGCGTCCTGTTGTTATTGCTTATAACCATTTCGCAAGCCGGAGGCATAATGCACTACGCAAGCCGCTACTTTGGCACAGAGGCACCTAGTTTTACACCCGGGACTTCAGGTGGCCCAGTTTTACACCCAGTACAGCGGTGCCAGTTGGTAACCCGGTGGATCCTCGGAGACCAGACATGATCATAGATCAAACCCGATGTATGCTACTCCTGAACGTATAGTATCTCCACTGTGCAATGAAATTATCGTTCGTTTCGGCCTTCCTATACGTTCAGCAGACAATCGCTAGGAATTCAACTCGTGGACCCGTGGTGACCACACTGGATTTCAAGTTTATTGATTTGGACAGACCTGTCATTTATTTGCTTTTCAGCTTCAGTTCTGCTCGATCTAGCTTGCCTAAGGCTTGATCTCGCTTTGCTCACCCCTGTAGGAGCCTCTACTAGTACCACTCGGAGTAATGGGGAATCCACCAGACCTAATCGATGAATGCCATCAAACAACAAACATCATACCCGGCTTCATCAGGCATATTTTATTACTTCCGAGAGGTACTTTAGTATCAGATCTTTCTCCATGCCTCTTATGAGGACCCGTCAGACCTTTTCGGTTTATCGTTTAGCTTCAGTCCTGCTCGATCTAGCTTTCCCAAGGCTCGATCTAGCTCTATTCGCCCCACTAGAGGGCTCTCTAAGACCCCTCGGTCTTAGTGTTAGCTCCGGTACTGCTCGGTCGTGCTTGCTGAAGGCCCGACCCAGCTTTAGTTAGATTCTCGTACTTTCTCTTGGCCTCTCTAGGAGGACCAGACAGACCTCTCGGTCTATCGTTTAGCTTCAGTCCTGCTCGATCTAGCTTGCCCAAGGCTTGATCAAGCTCTATTCGCCCCGCTAGAGGGCTCTCTAAGACCCCTCGGTCTTAGTGTTATCTTCTGTAATGCCTAACCAAGCTTACTACAGGCCTTGGTCAGGTCTTTATCGGTCACCGATTAGTAACAGACCAATCATAGGGCCTTCCACCCTATCCGGGTTGAGGTCTTTAGTCCAGCCATATTTTGACAAGACACCTCTCCCTAATAATGCCCCACACATAGAATTACTGTCCATGCAGTATTTAACTTGTGTTTTTTTCTAAAATTTGATTTTCACTTTTTGGAGGTTCATTTGCTCCTCTGACACTCTTTCAGCTTCAATCTTACTCGATCTAGCTTTCCCAAGGCTCGATCTAGCTCTATTCGCCCCACTAGAGGGCTCTCTAAGACACTTCGGTCTTAGTGTTAGCTCCGGTCTTGCTCAATCGTGCTTGCTGAAGGCGCGATCAAGCTTTAGTTAGCTTCTCGTACTTCCTCTTGGCCTCTCTAGGAGGACCAGACAGACCTCTCGGTCTATCGTTTAGCTTCAGTCCTGCTCGATCTAGCTTTCCCAAGGCTCGATCTAGCTCTATTCGCCCTGCTAGAGGGCTCTCTAAGACCCCTCGGTCTTAGTGTTAGCTCCGGTACAGCTCGGTCGTGCTTGCTGAAGGCCCGATCAAGCTTTAGTTAGATTCTCGTACTTTCTCTTGGCCTCTATAGGAGGACCAGACAGACCTCTCGGTCTATCGTTTAGCTTCAGTCCTGCTTGATCTAGCTTTCCCAAGGCTCGATCTAGCTCTATTCGCCCTGCTAGAGGGCTCTCTAAGACCCTCGGTCTTAGTGTTAGCTCCGGTACAGCTCGGTCGTGCTTGCTGAAGGCCCGATCAAGCTTTAGTTAGCTTCTCGTACTTTCTCTTGGCCTCTCTAGGAGGACCAGACAGACCTCTCGGTCTATCGTTTAGCTTCAGTCCTGCTCGATCTAGCTTTCCCAACGATCTAGATCTATTCGCCCTGCTAGAGGGCTCTCTAAGACCCCTCGGTCTTAGTGTTAGCTCCGGTACAGCTCGGTCGTGCTTGCTGAAGGCCTGATCAAGCTTTAGTTAGCTTCTCGTACTTTCTCTTGGCCTCTCTAGGAGGACCAGACAGACCTTTCGGTCTCTTGCTTAGCTTCAGTCCTGCTCGATCTAGCTTTCCCAAGGCTCGATCTAGCTCTATTCGCCCCGCTAGAGGGCTCTCTAAGACCCCTCGGTCTTAGTGTTAACTCCTGTAATGCCTAACCAAGCTTACTACAGGCCTTGGTCAGGTCTTTATCGGTCACCGATTAGTAACAGACCGATCATGGGGCCTTCCACCCTATCCGGGTTGAGGTCTTTAGTCCAGCCATATTTTGACAAGACACCTCCCCCTAATAATGCCCCACACATAGAAATACTGTCCATGCAGTATTTAACTTGTGTTTTTTCTAAAATTTGATTTTCACTTTTTGGAGGTTCATTTGCTCCTCTGACACTCTTTCAGCTTCAATCTTACTCGATCTAGCTTTCCCAAGGCTCGATCTAGCTCTATTCGCCCCACCAGAGGGCTCTCTAAGACACTTCGGTCTTAGTGTTAGCTCCGGTCTTGCTCAATCGTGCTTGCTGAAGGCGCGATCAAGCTTTAGTTAGCTTCTCGTACTTTCTCTTGGCCTCTCTAGGAGGACCAGACAGACCTCTCGGTCTATCGTTTAGCTTCAGTCCTGCTCGATCTAGCTTTCCCAAGGCTCGATCTAGCTCTATTCGCCCCGCTAGAGGGCTCTCTAAGACCCCTCGGTCTTAGTGTTAGCTCCGGTACAGCTCGGTCGTGCTTGCTGAAGGCCCGATCAAGCTTTAGTTGGCTTCTCGTACTTTCTCTTGGCCTCTCTAGGAGGACCAGACAGACCTCTCGGTCTCTTGCTTAGCTTCAGTCCTGCTCGATCTAGCTTGCCCAAGGCTTGATCAAGCTCTATTCGCCCCGCTAGAGGGCTCTCTAAGACCCCTCGGTCTTAGTGTTAGCTCCGGTACAGCTCGGTCGTGCTTGCTGAAGGCCCGATCAAGCTTTAGTTAGCTTCTCGTTTTTTCTCTTGGCCTCTCTAGGAGGACCAGACAGACCTCTCGGTCTATCGTTTAGCTTCAGTCCTGCTCGATCTAGCTTTCCCAAGGCTCGATCTAGCTCTATTCGCCCCGCTAGAGGGCTCTCTAAGACCCCTCGGTCTTAGTGTTAGCTCCGGTACAGCTCGGTCGTGCTTGCTGAAGGCCCGATCAAGCTTTAGTTGGCTTCTCGTACTTTCTCTTGGCCTCTCTAGGAGGACCAGACAGACCTCTCGGTCTATCCTTTAGCTTCAGTCCTGCTCGATCTAGCTTTCCCAAGGCTCGATCTAGCTCTATTCGCCCCGCTAGAGGGCTCTCTAAGACCCCTCGGTCTTAGTGTTATCTCCTGTAATGCCTAACCAAGCTTACTACAGGCCTTGGTCAGGTCTTTATCGGTCACCGATTAGTAACAGACCGATCATAGGGCCTTCCACCCTATCTGGGTTGAGGTCTTTAGTCCAGCCATATTTTGACAAGACACCTCCCCCTAATAATGCCCCACACATAGAATTACTGTTTATGCAGCTTTTCACTTGTGAAATTTTTAATTTTCGCAATTATTATAGAATAAGTGTTTGCGCAGCTTTTCATAGGTCGAGCTCTAGCTAGCTAGCTCAAGCTAGCTAGCTAGCTCAAGCTCAAGCTATCTAGCTCAAGCTCAAGCCAGCTAGCTCAAGCTCAAGCTAGCTAGCTAGCTCAAGCTCAAGCTAGCTAGCTAGCTCAAGCTCAAGCTAGCTAGCTCAAGCTCAAGCTAGCTAGCTCAAGCTCAAGCTAGCTAGCTAGCTCAAGCTCAAGCTCAAGCTAGCTAGCTCAAGCTCAAGCTCAAGCTAGCTAGCTAGCTCAAGCTCAAGCTAGCTAGCTAGCTCAAGCTCAAGCTAGCTAGCTAGCTCAAGCTCAAGCTAGCTAGCTCAAGCTCAAGCTCAAGCTCAAGCTAGCTAGCTAGCTCAAGCTAGCTAGCTAGCTCAAGCTCAAGCTAGCTAGCTAGCTCAAGTTCAAGCTAGCTAGCTAGCTCAAGCTCAAGCTAGCTAGCTAGCTCAAGCTCAAGCTAGCTAGCTCAAGCTCAAGCTAGCTAGCTCAAGCTCAAGCTAGCTAGCTAGCTCAAGCTCAAGCTCAAGCTAGCTAGCTCAAGCTCAAGCTCAAGCTAGCTAGCTAGCTCAAGCTCAAGCTAGCTAGCTAGCTCAAGCTCAAGCTCAAGCTAGCTAGCTAGCTCAAGTTCAAGCTAGCTAGCTAGCTCAAGCTCAAGCTAGCTAGCTCAAGCTCAAGCTAGCTAGCTCAAGCTCAAGCCAGCTAGCTCAAGCTCAAGCTCAAGCTAGCTAGCTAGCTCAAGCACAAGCTAGCTAGCTAGCTCAATCTCAAGCTAGCTAGCTCTCAAGCTCAAGCTAGCTAGCTCAAGCTCAAGCTAGCTAGCTAGCTCAAGCTCAAGCTCAAGCTAGCTAGCTCAAGCTCAAGCTCAAGCTAGCTAGCTAGCTCAAGCTCAAGCTAGCTAGCTAGCTCAAGCTCAAGCTCAAGCTAGCTAGCTCAAGCTCAAGCTCAAGCTAGCTAGCTAGCTCAAGCTCAAGCTGGCTAGCTAGCTCAAGCTCAAGCTAGCTAGCTAGCTCAAGCTCAAGCTAGCTAGCTCAAGCTCAAGCTCAAGCTCAAGCTAGCTAGCTAGCTCAAGCTAGCTAGCTAGCTCAAGCTCAAGCTAGCTAGCTAGCTCAAGTTCAAGCTAGCTAGCTAGCTCAAGCTCAAGCTAGCTAGCTAGCTCAAGCTCAAGCTAGCTAGCTCAAGCTCAAGCTAGCTAGCTCAAGCTCAAGCTAGCTAGCTAGCTCAAGCTCAAGCTCAAGCTAGCTAGCTCAAGCTCAAGCTCAAGCTAGCTAGCTAGCTCAAGCTCAAGCTAGCTAGCTAGCTCAAGCTCAAGCTAGCTAGCTAGCTCAAGTTCAAGCTAGCTAGCTAGCTCAAGCTCAAGCTAGCTAGCTCAAGCTCAAGCTAGCTAGCTCAAACTCAAGCTAGCTAGCTAGCTCAAGTTCAAGCTAGCTAGCTAGCTCAAGCTCAAGCTAGCTAGCTAGCTCAAGCTCAAGCTAGCTAGCTCAAGCTCAAGCTAGCTAGCTCAAGCTCCAGCTAGCTAGCTAGCTCAAGCTCAAGCTCAAGCTAGCTAGCTCAAGCTCAAGCTCAAGCTAGCTAGCTAGCTCAAGCTCAAGCTAGCTAGCTAGCTCAAGCTCAAGCTAGCTAGCTAGCTCAAGTTCAAGCTAGCTAGCTAGCTCAAGCTCAAGCTAGCGCTCAAGCTAGCTAGCTCAAGCTCAAGCCAGCTAGCTCAAGCTCAAGCTCAAGCTAGCTAGCTAGCTCAAGCTCAAGCTTGCTAGCTAGCTCAAGCTCAAGCTAGCTAGCTCAAGCTCAAGCTAGCTAGCTCAAGCTCAAGCTAGCTAGCTCAAGCTCAAGCTCAAGCTAGCTAGCTAGCTCAAGCACAAGCTAGCTAGCTAGCTCAAGCTCAAGCTAGCTAGCTCAAGCTCAAGCTAGCTAGCTCAAGCTCAAGCTAGCTAGCTAGCTCAAGCTCAAGCTCAAGCTAGCTAGCTCAAGCTCAAGCTCAAGCTAGCTAGCTAGCTCAAGCTCAAGCTAGCTAGCTAGCTCAAGCTCAAGCTAGCTAGCTAGCTCAAGCTCAAGCTAGCTAGCTCAAGCTCAAGCTCAAGCTAGCTAGCTAGCTCAAGCTAGCTAGCTAGCTCAAGCTCAAGCTAGCTAGCTAGCTCAAGTTCAAGCTAGC
>NW_027452679.1:2500-15897 GCF_964194025.1 Convolutriloba macropyga | reverse complement strand
CCAGATATCTGAGTCCTCAACCCGTGAAAGACTAATTTTATTGCCGTGATCAATCATAAAAATGGTTTTTATCTAAACTTAGTTATACTTAATACGAGTTAAATATCATTTGTGTTTCCCATTCCGATGTGGCACGCTGCCTACCCAGGTTTAGACCTCGGACTTATGAAAGGACTTTATAATTCTAGTAGGGGGGTCCAATATTGACTATAAATACACGGTCCAGCTTACAGTTAAAGACGAGGTAAAGTCTTTTCATCGCTCCAAATCAGGTCTTCTCATAAAAAGTTGAGGTCGAGCATGGTCTTTTCATGGGTCGAGGATTGCATTTTTGTGGGATTAATTAAAGTTAACTTCTCTATTTTTCTTTTTGTTGATGTGTAACATCTACCAGCAACACCAACTAGCGTTGCACCAACACCAACAGACAGTTTTCATAAGTCAAGGTCTGAACCTGGGTAGTCCAAGTCAAATGTTTTTTTTTTGTATCTACATTTTTATAAATTGCATAAACAATTGTGCTAATGTGTTTTTTTTCCCGGGGTGAGGTCGTGTAAGTACGAACCACATGATTCAGACAGAAAACAGCCATGACTCCACACGACAGTCCAGACAGTAATTGGTATGAATCGAATTTGCAAGAAAATATGCAAAACTGTGCGAATTAGCGCGAACATGTTCCGAATACCAGATTTATCAATCAAATTACCGGGTCATTAACTTCTTCCGGGTCCGTGTATTTACGACCCCGGAATGACAACCCACCACCCCCCCCCCCCCCCCCCCCCCCCCAAGATGACGTTTTGTCGAGTAATTTTTTCCACGACCCCGGGTTCCCTTTTGTCAGACTGTCGTTCAACCTGTTCACGAATTGGGCATAGACTCGTGTGGGGATGACTGTTCTGATAGTCTGAGAGAGGACACTGACGAGTACAACAAGTGGACTCATTCAGTTGTGAGGAAAATCAGGAGCACTGGAGGAAAAAATGAGAAGAGAATACTCATCCTCGCATCTCCCAAAAAAGACGGAAGAGGTTTGAATGCTCGCCAAACTGTTCACCTCACTATATGGTCCCAGCTAGAAGGGAGCCCTTGTTTCATTCAATCTCACCCAATGAGGGGCGAGAATGCATAAAAACAAACTGGTCTCAAAGTGAATCCAGTAACATTTTTTTTTTTCGGGGGGGGGGGGGGGGGGGGGGACAGGGCACGTGATTCTATTGACCTGATGAAACTGATCGTTATGCCCAACTAAGCTAGTATTAAGTGTGATCAAAAAGAAGGACATAGAAATCAATATCGTGCAATTACTTGTTTGTCAGAAGCCGAGTTTCAAAAGTATCTTTTCAAATCTTAAACTTCGTAAAATTTTGACGCCCCCCCCCCCCACTTTCACGTGCTGTTTTTAGGGCTACAAATTGAGTGATAAAAGTCACAGGGGAGGGGGGGGGCTATTTCTATTTGTTACTTGGAGGCATGAAAATCTCTCAGAACTTACGATTATTGAAGGTATAAGTCCAAGAAATGGAGTCGATAGCAAATTTTGATATTTTTCAAAAATCATAAGTCAGTGTTTATCATTTAATCAGGGTGAGATTATGATAGGAAAGTTTAATTACTTAATATTGCATAAATTGAAATCAGCACAACTTTTTTAAAACAATTTTTATTGAGACCAGATTTGGCTGCTTAGTAATTGGTCACCAAAATTCATTCAAATTGTGACCAGAAATTATTTGTGAGTTGTAAAGTGGTTAGTGGTGTTATCTATAGTTAGAATTTGTTAGCTACTTGTCAATCTTTATTTTATCGTGCCAGTTGAGGTTCTGACAAATTCTTAATGAGACAATGCTACTTGAGCTTTATTTTTTCAGATTATACTTTGAACAATTTTCTGATACCAATGAATTAACCTTATTCTCAATGAATTATTACTTAACATGTCGCAAATGTTCTCATGCGATTTTAATTTCTCATTACACCGCAGAGGTATACCCCAAAATTTCCGCTTTGGTGAAGTTCGCTCGAAAATAAGATACATAAAATGAACGAAATTAGGAAACATCCTTTGTATCTTAATTTTCGGAAAAGGGGTTTTGCCATTTTTGCGAAATAAAAGGACTTCAAAGTTGTAAAATAGGTGGCAAATTTTGTAGCACGTTTCCGCTCATTTTAGGTCTTTATTAGTTGCATTAAAAGTATCTCTAATCCGCAATCGAGCCTAATTAAACGCTCGCGTTTTAATTTTATTTAAAATATATGATGTACTTCCCAGTGCCGAATCTATTTTTACTGGCCGAATCTATTTTCACTGGCCAAATCTATTTTCATTGGCCAAATCTATTTTCACTGGTCGAATCTATTTTATGGCATTTATGGTGTACCTCCCAGCACCACAAAACAGATTTTTTTCCGAATAATCCCTCGCTCAAAAAGGGCTTTGTATATCAATGTGGGACTGCCGATTTTGTGGGAGTGCCTTTGATAAGTAGTAATAAAGTAGTAAAAAGTATTAGTAGTAGTAATAAAGCTTTAATAATCACTTTTATGCTCAAAAATGCGAATTAAATTAGGCCTAATTGCGGATTATAGGGCGAAATCGAGTTACGTTGCGTGCTAAAAAGAGATACTTAAATGAAGCACATCGCCATACAAAATGCGCGAAATATATGATACATAACTCGTACTTTGTACACTTTTGCAAACACGGGTTGCGCAATTCCCTTCAATTTTGACTGTTTTTGCTTAAGTAGCTTTTTTCCGCAACATTGTTGCATGTCCATTGTATTAACATGGTGAAAACGAACACGAGATACAGAGATCGGGCATATTTGCCCGTGACGATTTGATTATACCTCTGCTGCGTAATGTGGTTCATTCTGATTATAGAACGAAAGAATATATTCTCTTCTTTTACAATGGGCAAAAATGCAAATGTTGTCCCTCTATGGCCCATCTCACTTGCAATTATGTGAGAAGTGCTAAAAACTGGAGCTCCGCTTTTTAACTCCCTATTTTTTACTCCCTATTTATATTTCACCCCTCTATCAATTAATCCCTCTAACGTCCGTCCAGCCCGATTTTAATACTTTATTTAAATGGTCATTTTAACATTGTTACTATAATCATTGGGATATGCATGGCCCAAACCTTCAATACAGTGATTCTCAATGCAAAATATTAACCAATCAGAGACGTGTAATATAATTTTTAACGCATGCGCACAGTAGGTTTAAGCAAATTAAAATAAACAATGCTATGGTAATTAGACGTGAGAAACTCTGGGGGGTCGGTCGACTTCGCTGCAAAAATGTACCACACTTTTATCGCGTTTTGTTCTGACTACTGAAGTTGATAACCCAACAGGTTATAGGCAGCACCATTTTCTAAATCACAACATTAAATTATAAAACAAACCTGATTCAATTTTTATTCTTAATCCTTTTCTGCATAATTACCTCCTCCTCTCAATTATTTGCTCGTTCAAATCACAATGATCAAATATAGAGACATTAGGTTTTTCTACATATGAGAAATACAGGACGATACTTATACGAGTGGGCTCTGCAATCCAATATTGGGGACAGAGGAGACAATATGAGCTCAAGCGAATGCCCAATCGAGCAAACGACGAAGAAACGAAGGCCAATACAAAGGATAAATGCATATGTGAAGGTAGTTGCAGATCTCAAGGACACATGTGACAACATGTGCTTCCACTTAGCACTAACTCCAGATGGAAAAACCCTCATGCTAAGTAGACATGACTGTTTTGGACATGTCAGCACTTGAGATGAATCAAAGTCCTCGAAACCTCTGCAAGACACATGTAGCATGTTACGGCCAAAACAGTGCTGAATTTCGTAAGACAGCTGGCTTCATTGAAACTTAAGGAATCTGGGGATTTTGAACGGGTGCTCATTAGAGGATAGCCACCCTCTTCAATAAACTGGTCTCCAATGGCCTGCCAATGAAGCTTTCAAGCTTCGTAATGTTGGAGAGCAACAACTTGTCAACAAACTTCCATTGGAGCACAAAACCGAGAAACAAGTGACATAGTGCTACAGTGGAACTAGAAGCGGAACGTAATTTCAAAAACGGATCTGAAAAACGTTTAATTCTCTGTGAGGTCTCCGGACTCTTTGCAAAGGACTGCAGGAGCAAGAAGACAGCAAACTGCAACAGCGGCAATCAACAGATGGCACACAAAAGGCAAAGTGAATTAGAAAAATAAAAGAGTGACAACAGCTCCGCACGAAAATTGATCGGTTCGTCCAATTCAAATAAGTGGTCAGAAAACAAAAGGTGGAAACCACTAAAGTGGTGAGCAGAGTCAGTGTGTGAATCAAACAACCTCGGGCAGAAAAAATTTCCAATGTAAACGCAAGATTGTTCTCTGTGTGCATTAATTTGCTTCAAGTTTTCTCTCAGAACTAAAAAGGAGGAGAGATGACATAATTTCACTGTCCAAAAAGACAACATCTGCGAGAAACTCTCCCAGGGAAATAAGTTAAACGAAAAACGAAAAGGTATATCGTTTTACTTGCCCTGCAGTGTTCTAATATTTAAGACAAGTTCCAACATCATGAGACTGTACGGTGCAAAGAAAGAGCACAGCGAATCGGTCCTTTAAAACAAACGGATACAATCAAGAGTGTATCAAATACAGGGGATTAGATAAATATCAATACAATTTATTATTGGATGTTGAACTGCTATCTGACTTTGGATTGACTTAGGTTTTCCAACATGTATCAAGTTGATATAATTAAAGCCTTATCTTGTGTTTTTTCATTGATATTTGTATAGTTACAAACAATTTTTAAGTTTTTTTTTCTTACAAATTCAATTAACCATCTTCATCTATCAATAAGATCTATGCTTTTAGACCTTTCAATTGTTATTAAAGTTCTTTTCGCTTTCCTCTGATTCTCTAGAAATAAATTTTTAGTTAACTGAAAACGTTTTGTTTCTCCTGCTAAAGTTCATAGCCCAACAGTT
Organism: Convolutriloba macropyga; assembly: GCF_964194025.1. NCBI lineage: Eukaryota > Metazoa > Xenacoelomorpha > Acoela > Convolutidae > Convolutriloba > Convolutriloba macropyga. Next base: position 10,896 of record NW_027452679.1, on the reverse strand, counting down.
TAGGGGCCCAGCAACTTTCTAAGTAACAAAAACCTTTTATAATAAAGAATTTCTGTTTTTTTCGTTAAAATCCTTTCTTCCTTACTGCCTCATCTTCTCAGTTGTTTTGCTCATTCAAAACTAAATGATCCAAAATAGAGGGATAAAGTTCACCGACACAAGAAAACTGCTGGGAATCACAATCTAGAACACGGGGATTGGGGTAATTATGGAAACTTAGGCGCTCGAAAAACCGATTTATGGGACAGAAGAGCATAAAATAAAAAGCCAGCTATCGCCAAATCGAGCAAACAACAGAAAAAAAGAACAGCTACACTGTTCTAAAACTTTTAAAAAAAAAGATTATGAGCGTAAGAATAAACAATGCAAAGAAGTGCACAGACGATTCGGTCTTTTAAATCAAACGGATTTTGTCAAGAAAGCACCAAAGCCAAGGATCACAATGAAGTTTGCATTGCGTGTGCATCGGAAAAATTTAAAAATTCGCGTCTTCCGAGAGCGGCATAGGATTTGCAGAGAGTGTTCACAGACCTGATGACACGTTTCGCAGCAGAGACCTTGTGCACGTTTCAGTTCTGCGCTTCTCCAAACCAGTACCCAGAGTTTATAACAAGAGATGCCTGGGGTACATAACCAACTTTCTTAGACTGATAGCCTGTCGGGATCAGATTTCAATTTGTCTGAAGTGGACTCAACAACTGATAGTTGATCTGATAGTCAAGAAAATTTTACAGAACGTCAGGAAACTTTTCATCAGAGTCAAGGTCGTCAAGAAAATGGAAAAAAACAAGGCGCTGCAATTGCAATCAAAGACGAGGAGCGGCATGAGCAGATAGCGTAGACACTCGTCAGCCAACAACTTTGAGAGAGAGAGAGAGAGAGAGTTTTGATATTGAACAGGAAGCAGAGAACAAATATTGCATTACTATCAGGAGTAAACGGTACTCATGGTCACTTGTGACTGAGGGTGACAACGAAGTATCTAAAAATCAGTTGATGAAGCAGAGCAAAGTGATCAGTAAATCTAATATCAAAGTGCAATGCAGGACGATGACAAGGCCCTGGGAGATAACGAGTCTTTGTAACTAGTGAGACAACCCAGAGACAGGCAAATGAAATTCCAGAGTTTCACTAGGACCCAGTGGTCAATGTTCAAAGCAAGCCCAATATGTGGAAAGGGCTTTCAAGGAGGAATAAAGTTTGGGCTAATTTGAGTCTCTGAGACTTCTCCAACAAGAAAGACAGAGATTTTAATCGCTCTACTCCGGCTTTAAGCCAAACGAGACGATCTGAGGGACCAATTTGACGTCAAGCCACTTTTTCTGCACTCAAATATTGGCAATGAAGAGTACTTGGCGCAGCCTAAAGAGTTCGTGAAGAAAGGAAAAGTGAATACGCCAACTAATTCATGATTTGAAGCAGACAACTTACAACCAGGAATTGGCTAGCTCTCTTCTGAGGGAGGGAAGGATCACCAGAAGCAAGTACTATTGTTGCTTGTTTGTAGGAGCAAAAACTTTTTTTTGGCTCTGGGTTGACATGATAATTATCGCACCGAGAAACACAGAAGTGATGTTGACGAAGAAAGTGCTTTCAAATATTTTGCTCTCCGAATGCATAGCGAGAGTTCAAAAGATTCCGGACCTACTATTCAGAATAGAAGAGGGCAAATTCACAGTCAACCAAGAGCGCTACTGAGAGACAATGCTGGGGGAGGGGGTTGTGTTCAAGTGACAGGTTGCAATCTCACAAGAATTTCATTCATCCTGAAATTTAAAACTCGAGAGGCACAGAGAAAAGACATTAAAGCAGTTGAAACAGATGCTGGGTGGGAAGATGTCTAGCAAAACAGAAAGAACCAATTATCATTGGAGAGAGCCTAGTGGGAAAAACTAATTCGTCATCTGAAAGCTCGAAACAGTTTTAACTCACTTTTACTAAAGTGACTAATTATGTTTTTGCTGGGAAAAATGACATAGACTGATCTAAAAATTTAAACGACAAAAAACCAACAAACCAACAACGGGCTACTAGCTAAAGCCACAAGGTTGGGGCAGCTCTCTACTTGGGTGTAAATAAGAGGGCCAAAGTTGATCTGTCTTAATCAGACACAAATTAGCAGCGCACTTCAGCAGCAGTTTAGGAGCACAGCATCTTAAGCTTTTTAACAAGAGTTTTGCTTTCAGCCAAACCACCTAATAGAAACTAGTGAGCACAATTATTGTTGTATCACGCTTTCACAAAACTTGTCATGCACAAAATGAGCAAACACATCAAGACAAAATAATCACTTCAATCAGGACCAGACATAGAATGTGACAATCTCAACTCACAACATTCCCTGATAAAAAATGACAGCAGTCATTTTTACAGAATTATTATACTTCTCAGTCGTGATTTCTTTCCAAGTCGTTTTGATGGGGAAAAGTTCTGCGCAATGCGCTCAATTCTGATTACAATTGTTTTTGTCAACAAAACTTTCTTATTGCGCCCTTTTATCACTGATTTAAGCGGTATTCGTTTCCAACAAGATAATCTGGATAATTTTTCGACACGGAATTCGTTATGATGTCTATTCCATAAACTGTTTTGACATTCTATTCAAAGTAGTGTCTATTAAATTGAGGACACTTTCGTTGTTCGTCAAATGTAACTAAAGTAAATTCTATTAAATTTATTTTTAGAAATTCACTGAATATTATTTCATAAAATTGTGGGATCTATTTTGCCCAACCCCCTCTTAATAGATATAGAAAGTGCTATTTTTCGAAGAGTAACGTAATGTATGACAATATATAGCGTACATTATAATATATTAATAATATAATCTGGAAGATCGCAGTAGCAAAAAGTAAAAATTTCCTCCAATTCACATCTTATTTGCTTCCAAATCTACAAATTTGTTATCATACCATGACCATATCAACATCTGTCCGGATTTATTTGAAATTCAGCCTTTGTAAAGAATTCAAAATTTTCCTTTTTTCGGCAAAATGTGTGAAGATTCTTTTCAACGGACAATTGGTTGAAGAAGAATGACCTAAGAGACAAAAAACACCTCATGGTGGTAAAATTGCAATGACTTTTTGGCTATTGACTAGCTAGTAATTTCTCTGAGTTTCTTTTGTTAATTTTGTACTGTTTTTTGCTAAATTTTTTCAATATGCAATTTACCAAATATAATTTTATTGTTTCTGCGAACTTAATTTTTATAGTTACTTATTAGTGCTATACTTATCCAATTTGTAGTACGTGTGGTAGAAACAAGAATTGTTTTCATGAAATTTTACAGCGTGTATTTCCTATATTTATCAGCTAATCAAAAAGTGCAACCTTAAAACCTTTTTGAAAGTTTTCAAGAAGCTGCTATCGAAAAAATTGATATTGAATGATCAGTATTGTGGGGAAATTCGAAATTTTAACAAGTAATTACATTTTTTCCAGGAAGTTCTGGATTGCAGTAACACATAATGCAAACTGAGTTTCCGACACTTTCCTTTTGAGCAATTTTATCGAAAATTAGAGTACTGATCTTTTTGTTAATAAATTTAGAGCCGATAAATTTTGATACTGATTTAATAATGATTATTCACAACAGGTAGGAAGGAAATGGTTACATGAGCCGGGTCGAGGTTTGGCGGTGAATTTTTGTAAGAAGTGCTGTGAAATGCGGTGAAAAAAGTTTTCACCACGTATTTCTTACATCTTTTTGCGGTGAACGCGGTGAATCGCGTTGAATTATTTATTTTCACCGCGTAATCATTATTCTTACAAAAATGAATCGTCCCCACACGGGTTCGAACATCTGACCTCCTGAATGACTTCCACTGCTTAGTCCACTTCGCCAACTTTCACTTACATCTTTGAAATTTCTTGTGAATTTAAATCAGATTGAGTAAACTTTGGAAATCCTATGCGGTGAATTTTTGTAAGATATGCGGTGAAATGTGGTGAATTATTTTTTTTCACCGCTTTCACCGCGTTTCTTACATTATTTTGCCACAAAAGTTGATGCGGTGAATTTTTGTAAGAAATGCGGTGAATTTTGCGGTGAATTTTTGTAAGAAATGCGGTGAAATGCGGTGAAATAATTATTCTCACCGCATTCACCGCAATCACCGCATTTCTTACAAAAAATTACCCTAAAACCTCGACCCGGGGAAAAAATTCCTAATGCCAAAATACACAATGCCATTATTATGCCCAATTGATTCCTTTTGATCTTTTCGTTCACTAATCCGATTACAAATTAGCGCAATCAAAATTACAAGCATGTTTTCTCGCAATTTTCCGATAGTTTCAACGTTAGAATAAAATATTGGAAATATTTTGGGTATTTTGGCATTGGGTATTTTGTCGTGACACCAAAGAAAACATGGCTAGATTGTTCAGTAACAGATCTCCACATCATGAATACTTTCTTTGTCGCATTTCTGATCTTAAGGGTTAGATAGAGAGTATGTACATCAATGTTGCTTCTTAAAAAATACTCATGCATTGTGAAGCATGTGCTTTGAAACTAATCAATTTGACCATGAAGTAATCAACGCAACTTGGTTTCTGAGCCACATAGGTCAACCAAATAGTCAATAATCAGGATTATTAAATGAAAAAGACACAATTATGTAATCAGTGTAGTAAATATATTTAAATAACATCAAAATAAATTACCTTCATGGATCTATGTCCCGCAGGCTTAATGTGTATTTTACAACCCATTTCTACTAGGAGCAGGTGCTATTTCTTACATAACCGCGTGCTATGTAACAATACATAATTAGTGATTGAGGGTAGGGTGGGAATATGTGTGGAGGGTGGGGATAAGAGCATAGATGCGAATTGTTGATTTTGATCAGGTCTCGAATTGATTGATCCGGACATCTACCAGAATGACAATTACATGATGGCAGAGTGGCACATATACGCATCTGGACCCAATAAGAAGTACCTGTCCAATGGGAAAAAGGGACAGAAGTACTGGTCAGGAGATGGAAGTGATGGGGGGAAGGACAATGTTGACACTGCATTCTTATACGCCAGACAGGAATCTGTTTCTTTTTCCCCACAGTTGTCAAAACTTTTGATTGCATAAAATTGAGTTAAAAAATGAGTTTTTTGTGTGTTGTTTTTTTAATATAAAAGTATTGATCCGTTTCTATTTCGCCAATGAAAAAAGCTCTTCCGTTTTCATAAACTTGCGTGAATAATCTAAAGCATGTTTTTGCCACTGATAATGATTTCAATAACCCAATAAGAGGCTGCAGAAAATAGCTATTGTTATTATGAAATTAAAATATACCCCCTCCCCTGTTAGAGAGAAGACAAAAGAGACACCTTGGTCGGTTTGTAAGCAGTAGCTTGAAATTAGCGTATTTCGTAGTAACCTAAATTTCTTCATTAGGAAGTATCGAAAATTATTTGTTTGTTTGTAACCAGTTTTTGTCCCCGTGCCCTCGTTGTTCTTAAATGAATTGAATTGAGTGCGGTTTTAAAAGTATCAAATTGAAGATTGATATTGTGATCGTACTCCACTGGTGGGAAAAAGGAAAGCGTGCTCAAAACAGTTTACGGCTGAAACTGGGTTGCTCACGTATCTGGGAGCATGGATGACTCAGGATGAGAAAGAGGGGGCACTGGACCAACAAGAGACTATCTACTTTGTCAGGTTAATTACTTCTTTTACCCTTCTTAGAATCCAGCAATTTTAGTGGAGGTGCTAAGACTGCTTTAATAACAAGCTTTAACTCGGTCTGATCAGAAGTGGCTTGGGTCTGTGACCTTGACCTGGGCAGCAATTGTATACAAAACTTTACCCCGTCTCGTTCCCGAATTTTAAGTTTCAAAGGCTTAATTTTCAAAATATATGGAGATACTAGATCACTACAAAATTCAGTAATAGTCTACGAGCAAACCTTGTGGTTAAAGGAAGCATACCCGCGGGTAACTCCAGAAAAACACTCACGTATACAACTCATTCTACATACCAAGACCGGTTGCCACAGAGAACTCAAACAGCCGCCTGTGGATTTCGACTTTTCTTGGTAGGGCTATTGTTACGGACAAATCCGTTTCCGGAGGAAAAGTAGCGGGCAAGTATGGCGGGTGATCTGTAATTATGGAGTATCACCATCTTACTACTTGCTACTACTGGCTGGGAAGTAGAAAAAGTAGTTTCCAGGCGGAGCTGGCAGCGGTAAAACACGCCTTACCGAGGAATCCATCTGGAGAACACAAGGAGCGCTCAAGAAGAGAAACCAGAAGAGAGGAAAGAAAATTTTCCTCGACACGGAACTCAGCAGAGTTAAGCAGCAGCTCCGCCTTAACGCCCCGGATAGGGAAAATGCGGAGGTATACATGTCCTCTGACACAATAATTCAAGGAAAGTATTGGCGGAAGGCTGGCAATTGAAAAATCAGAATTGGCGCAAGTCTGGCCATTGTAAATTCAGAATTCGTCCCAGTCTGACCATTAACAAATCAGAATGAACAACTCGGAAAAGTGACATGAATTAGTCTATGATTCAGTAATGATGAGGAATTGCATTATACTGGCGCCGTACAGAAACGCACTGGGAGTTAGGTGCGCGGTAGAGATCTAACAAGAAAGCAACTGGTGGAAGTAGCCAGATTGAGGAGTGATAATCATTCTGACCTGAAAATTTAGCGGGTTAAATTAGGCTTTGAGGACAATGCAGCGTTTTAGAGAAACCGGCCATTTCCACAAAAAAATGAACACTAATACAAGGAAAAGGTCTAGGCTCGAGAATTGGATTAAAAAACAAACAACAAGCACACACACACACAAACACACACACACACACACACACACACGCACACACACACACACACATAAGCCACACACACACGCGCTTACACACACCCACACACCCAAACACACACACGCACGCACACAAACACATACACACACATACACACACACACGCACGCACACACACACATACACACATATACACATACACATACATACACACACACATACACACACACACACACACACACACACATACACAAAAACGCACACACAAACACACACACACACACAAACACACGCAGACACACACAAAACACACACACACAAAGACACACTCACACACATACACACATACATACACACAAAACACACACAAAACACACACACAAACACACACATACACACACATACACACATACACACATACACACACACGCACGCACGTACACACACACACACACACCAAACAAACACACACACACACACAAACACACACACACAAACACACGCACACACAAGCACACAAAACACGCACACACAGACAAAAACACACACACAAAACACACACAAACAAATACACACACATAAACACACGCACACATACTCACATACATATACACACGCACGCACACAAAACACACAAACACATAACACACACACATGCACAAAACACACACAAACACGCCCGCACACAAAACACAAACACACATACGCACTCATGCACAAAAACACACAAAAAACACACACACGCATATATATATATATATATATATAAATACCCACACACGGACCCACACACACACACACACAAGCAAACACACACTCATACACGCACACGTACAGGCACACGCACACAAACATAAACAAAACGCACACACACACACAAACACACACACGCACACATACACCCATATACACACGAACACACAAACAAACGAAACACACACACAACACACACACAAACACACACACACACAAAAACACACAAACACACACTCATACACGCACACGTACAGGCACACGCACACAAACATAAACAAAACGCACACACACACACAAACACACACACGCACACATACACCCATATACACACGAACACACAAACAAATGAAACACACACACAACACACACACAAACACACACACACAAAACACACAATCACACACACACGAAACACACATACACTCACGCACGCACACACAGACACGCACACAAACACACACAAAACGCACACCCACAAACACCAACACACAAACACATACGCACAAACAATAGCACACACACACAAAAAACACACACACATACACATATGCATACATGCACACATACTCATTATACACACAACCACGCGCACGCAAACAAAACACAATCAGACACACAAACACACGCACACCCACACACAAAACACACACAAACACACACACACACAAAACACAAACACACACACGCACACAAAATCATACACACACAAAACACACACACGCACACACAATTATACAAACACAGACAAAACACACACACAGACAAACAAACAAACACACACACACAAATGCACAAACGCAAACAAACTTACATACAGATACACATACTCACATACACATACAAACTCACAAACACGCGCACGC